>NC_092258.1:14223186-14328186 GCF_036320965.1 Panulirus ornatus | reverse complement strand
TGAAATTGTTTGGGTATATAGAGAGCATGTGTGACGAGAGGTTGACAAAGAGGATATATATGTCAGAATTGAAGAGGTCAGGGAGGAAGGGGACAACAAATTGGAAATGTGAGGATGAATTGTAAATGTTTTGAGTGCTCGGGGACTGAACATGCAGTAGGGTGAAAGGCGTGCGCGGATTAGTGATTGGAATGATTTCATATAAAGGTGGCGTCGTGCTGTTAATGGTTGGAACCAGGACTTGTGAAGCAGCCAATGGAAACTGCAGAATGGTCTCTATGGCCAGCCTGTGGAAAGGTGGTTTTGGTTTCCGTTGTTGTTGTTGTTGTTGCTGATTACGACTAAATCCAGCAGCTTAGGCCCAGCCCGGGGTTGTGCGGGTGATGACCCCCGTTTACTGCACCACGTATACTGAAGTTAATGCAGCAAATTGTTGCATTTGAATCTGGAAACAGTAGCTTAGAAGGAGAAAATTTGAGTATGATGAGTAACCTGTCGTTAATTTCTTTTCTAACAGGATAATGTAAATAACGAGTTAATGAGACGGGGGAGTACACGTATATTGATCAACGTAATTACTATAATTACTCTCGTTACTGGAGCCCTAATGTGGCCCGAGTTGGCTGGCTGCTGAGTGCATGTAGTGTTAAGTTCCTCGTGAGGCAGATTCCTGTGTGGCTGTTGTCACAAGACAGACGCTTATGGATCGTTCCGTCCGTCGCTGGAAGCAGCACAACCTACCACCTGCGTAAGGTCACAACTTGGAATCTGGAAATCAGACACGGAACAAAAGGAACCCAATTGCCTCTTAGCGTTTATAGAGTTCAGTGGCATAATTAGCATCACTTGTGGATAAGGATTTTGCCCGAGTTATGACCCTTATGATAAGGTTTAACCTCGGACCTTAGTGACTGTGGGATGGTGCACCTTCATCCTGACTCTCTCTCTCTCTCTCTCTCTCTCTCTCTCTCTCTCTCTCTCTCTCTCTCTCTCTCTCTCTCTCTCTCTCTCTCACACACACACACACACACACACACACACACACATTGTTGTCGTACAAAGAAATGTACAAATGAACAGAGAAACTGACAAATTATAAGAAAATTGTTCAAAAGGCGAATTACTGCCTGGACTCGTGCTCCTGAGCCGCACGAATTGAGTCTGACGAACGGTAATTGGCCCAGAAATTCCCCCATTAACTAAAAAAAAAAGAATATATAAGTTAACTCATTGGAGGTTTTCACGCAATTATTCACAGTAATTTTCTCGTAAATTGGTGGAGCTCTTTAATCAGGGTGGCGGTGAGAGACGCGGTCCCCTGGGCCACGTTGCTGGACCCGGAGTGTTTGATAATGGCCACACCTGCTGCAGCTTACCATCTCAACTTGACCAAATGCGTGAGATTCACTTTTGTGTACGAATCGGTTTATTTTTCCTATTGGCTGATAATGATAATAGGAATGATAATGATAACAATAATAATGATGATATAGTAATGATAATAATGATAACGATAATAATGATAACGATAATAATAATAATAATAATAATAATAATAATAATAATAATAGTATAATAATAATAATAATAATAATAATGATAATGATAGTGATAATTATAATAACAGTAATAATAATGATTATAATGATAATAATAATAATAATAATAATAATAATGATAATGGTAATAATGATAATAATAATAATAATAATAATAATAATAATAATAATAAGAAGAAGAAAGACAATGAATTTGATAATAATAATAATAACAACAGTACAATTTATAATAATGATAATGATTTTGATAATTTTCCCTGGGGACAGGGGAGCTAGAAGACTTCCCACGTATTCTGTCCTTGTCGTAGGCAATTAAAAGGGGTGCGAGCGGGGGAAGTGGGGGGGGGAGGGGGGGCTGATGTCCTTCCTTCATGGATTACTTTCCAAAAGGTAGAACTGAGCAAGGAGCCAAGTGAGGATGTTTGACTTTAATTAAGGCTCAGTTATCTGTTCTTGTCGCTACCTCACTCACGCGGGAATTGGCGAGCATGTATAAAAAGATGTAATGATGATTATAATATTATCAATGATAATGATGGTAATAATTATTATAATAATGATAATGATGATGATGGTAATAGCTCTCCTTCTTTTTGGAAGCATGCCTTTGTGCAGCCCATCCCCAGGAAAGGAGACAGCTATAACCACTGTCACAGTCGTCCCGCCCCGTGTCTCACTGTCTGCAGTGTCTTCCAGACATATTTCAACTCTCACTGTAGTGAACACCTACAATCTCAGGCCCATCTTCCAGGACTCCAATGATGGCTCTCGCGGTGCAACGTCCGCTGGTGGCTCCTGTGACTCACCTCTGGTCCTCCTTTCTTGTGGACTTTGGTAACTCTTCTGTGGCCCTCGACATCTCCAAGGCATGTGGCAGGGTGTGGCATATGTCTTTACTTAGGGTTTCCTTTCTTTGGCTTTTCTGCTTCTCTCTGTTCTCCAGTGCAAAGTTCCCTCACCAGTCATTCCATCTTGGTAGTCGTTGATGAAACAACTACTACTTATTCTGTCAACCATTGGTGGTGTCCCCCAAGGGTCAGTTTTATCGCCTGCCATCTTTCCTCCTGACACAAGTGATCATTCTCCATCCTTTATCCATATTCATTCTTACCCGACGATTTCACTCTCCATACTTCGACTCACTTCACTTCCTTTGCTCACTCCGATGATTGTCCTTTTTCTCGTACTGAACTGACTTGTTTATATTCGGACGTGTGTAGCTTCTGGGAACGAAGAGGCAGTGATCTGGTTAGATTCAACTGGGGACAAATGCAATTTCCTCCCATCTATATCTAGATCTTACTCGTTTCTTACAGTCATATTTCAAAATATTGCTCTTCAGCCAGACAGTATTGAAAACGTTGCGCATAATCATCTGTTCCACTCTAATCTGGAAGTCCCACATAATGAACATCAAAATATTTACTTCCCGAAAGCTGAGGATGATATATATATATATATATATATATATATATATATATATATATATATATATATAGGAGCGGCTCTCCATATCTACAAGTGTCTCGTTCGGCCAAGTATGGAGTACAACTCACTTGACTGAGTTGGCCTTTCTTCCTCGTCTTCCACCTTATTAACTGTATGACAGTCACCTCATTTAAACCATCCCTTGCCATCCGCCGAGCTGCTGCTTCCCTCTTAAAGGGTTCTGTCAGCCACTAGCTTCGTCAGCCCTCCTGTCCCGGCCCCAGACCCGGAGGACGCCTCCGGCTGCTGGTTCCCGTAGTTTAATTGTGGACACCAGCCACACGAGGATGGACCATTATGACACGTCTTCTTCCCGTACAACGAAGTCATGGAATTATTGTCTTTATGTATGTCGTCTTTGTCTTCAACAGCCTTTTTCACCTTTAAGAGTCGGGTCTGTAAGAACCACTTGAAACCCTGTTGTTCTGGCCACATCGGCTGCCATAAACTGGCATAGCAATTATTATTATTATTATTATTATTATTATTATTGTTATTATTATTATTATTATTATTATTATTATTGTTATTATTATTATTATTATTATTGTTATTATTGTTATTATTATTATTATTTTTATTATTATTATTATCGCTGTTACTGGTATTTAGTTATTTCAATTTATTTTATCATTTTTCTTGGAGAGATAAAGATAACTTTTATTGGGTTAGTTGGCTTGTGAGTTGATGTTGATAAAAGATGGAATCCCAGAATGAGACCTGGTGGTGGGAGGTCCCTGCCCGGGAGCCTCTGTTACCCACCTGTTCCTCACCTCTGCCACTACCACCCAGATGTCCCCAGAGAATGTACGTAACCCACACGTCCCAAGGATAGTAGACGGCCCTCCTCCCCCAGAGACTGCATTAATACCCCTTTTCCGAAAGTGTAGGGGAGGGTCTTCCCCCATCCCAACACTCGCCATATGTCAGCACTGTTGCCATGTGCTCACTATTGATCATGCAATTTACTGCAGTACACGGCACACGTGGTGTGGGGACGCCACCTGGTGTGGCCAGCCTGCCCCCTCATCCAGCGTGCAGGGGATAGCCAAAGATCTGAGCCTCGCCCGCTATGTGTGGCCTGTAACAGAGGAAGAAACAGAAATAAACCTCACCATCGTAGACGTGTGAGACTTGATGCCTGGAGGAAGCGATGGGAGGAGGTTCAGACGGTAGTGGCGTTCTAGGTGACGAGGCCACAACGTGATGCTGGGGACGGTGGGTTCGTTATCTGCAACAAAGAGGGGAGAGAGAGAGGGAGGGAGGGTGGAGGTAGTCCCACACCCGTTCTCTTCTGTCTCTAACTTCACGGTGACGTCCCCTTCCTCCCTCTGCTGCACTGTGTCCAATGTGCCTCCCTATGTAGCACCTCAAGCTGCTCCACCCATATCGCCCTATGTAGGCCTCGTATAGCTCCCTATGTAGCACCTCAAGCTACTCCACCCATAGTGCCCTATGTAGAACCCGTATAGCTCCCTATGTAGCACCTCAAGCTACTCCACCCATATCGCCCTATGTAGGACTCGTATAGCTCCCTATGTAGCACCTCAAGCTGCTCCAGCCATAGCGCCCTATGTAGGCCTCGTATATCCCTATGTAGCACCTCAAGCTGCTCCACCCATAGCTCCCTGTGTAGACCCCGTATAGCTCTCTGTGTAACATCTCAAGTAACGCCCCATATGGGACCCCGTGTAGCCCCGTATAGCTCCCTGTGTGGCACCTCAAGTAGTTGCCCCATATGGCACCCATCTAACCCCCGTATAGTGCCCCGTATAGCTCTTCATTTCCCTACTTTGCAGCGCCATGTGTAGATCCTGGTGTAGGTTCCTGTACTGCATCTTTGTTGGTTTTGATCCCCTGGTGGCTAGTTTCTCGGTTCCGAGGCAGCCGTTCTCCCGGCTCCCCACGCGGCCAGACTCCCGGCTCCCCACGCGGCCAGACTCCCGGCTCCCCACGCGGCCAGACTCCCGGCTCCCCACGCGGCCAGACTCCCGGCTCCCCACGAGGCCAGACTCCCGGCTCCCCACGCGGCCAGACTCCCGGCTCCCCACGCAGCTGGGTTGGGAGGCAGCCTGGAAGTATGATACTCATCCCGACACACCAGCAGGAGTGAGGCGAACACCTGTGTAGCTGGACAGCGGTGGTCGACATGACTTGTTTATACTCAGCAACTGACAACTGAGCTACCATGAAGACCAGAACTCTTGATAACTAACATTAAAGAAATAATAAAATTATCACGTTAGGTACTGAATAAACACTTGTGACGGATGATTATCTGTGTATTGTCATAACAATAGAAAAGTATATAGGTATCTATAGAAAAGGATGAAGATAACTATAGAAATGTATGAAGGTAACTATAGAAAAGTATAAAGATAACTATAGGAAAGTATAAAGATAACTAAAGAAAAGTATAAAGATAACTAAAGAAAAGTATAAAGATAACTATAGGAAAGTATTACGGTAACTATAGAAAAGTATAAAGATAACTAAAGAAAAGTATAAAGATAACTATAGAAAAGTTAAAAGATAACTGTAGAAAAGTTTAAAGATAACTGTAGAAAAGTTTAAAGATAACTGTAGAAAAGTTTAAAGATAACTGTAGAAAAGTTTAAAGATAACTATAGAAAAACTATAAAGATAACTATTGAAAAGTATAATAATAACTATAGAAAAGCACAAAGACAACTACAGACAAGTATAATGATAACTATAGAAAAGTATAATAACTAGAAAAGTATAAAGATTATAGAAAAGCATGATGATAACTATAGAAAAGTATAATAACTAGAAAAGTATAAAGATTATAGAAAAGCATGATGATAACTATAGAAAAGTATAATAACTAGAAAAGTATAAAGATTATAGAAAAGCATGATCATAACTATAGAAAAGTATAATGATAACTAGAAAGTTATAAGAATAACTTTAGAAAAGTGTAAAGATAACTTTCGAAAAGTATAAAGATATCTACAGAAAACTATAAAGATAACTAGAAAAGTGTAAAGATTACTTTAGAAATGTATAAAGATAATTATAGAAAAGTATAATGATAACTATAGAAAAGTATAATGATAACTAGAAAATTATAAAGATAACTTTAGAAAAGTGTAAAGATAACTTTAGAAAAGTATAAAGATATCCATAGAAAAGTATAAAGATAACTTGAGAAAAGTGTAAAGATTACTTTAGGAAAGTATAAAGATAATTATAGAAAAGTATAATGATAACTATAGAAAAGTATAATGATAACTATAAAAGTATGAAGATTATAGAAAAGTTTGATTATAGAAAAGTATAATGATAACTATAGAAATGTATAAAGATAACTATAAAAGTATGAAGATTATAGAAAAGTTTGATTATAGAAAAGTATAATGATAACTATAGAAAAGTATAATGATAACTATAGAAATGTATTAAGATAACTATAAAAGTATGAAGATTATAGAAAAGTTTGATTATAGAAAAGTATAATGATAACTATAGAAATGTATAAAGATAACTATAGAAAAGTATAAAGATAACTATAGAAAAGTATAATGATAACTATAAAAGTATGAAGTTTACAGAAAAGTTTGATTATAGAAAAGTATAATGATAACTATAAAAGTATGAAGTTTACAGAAAAGTTTGATTATAGAAAAGTATAATGATAACTATAAAAGTATGAAGATTATAGAAAAGTTTGATGATAGAAAAGTATAATGATAACTATAGAAATGTATAAAGATAACTATAGAAAAGTATAATGATAACTATAAAAGTATGAAGTTTACAGAAAAGTTTGATTATAGAAAAGTATAATGATAACTATAAAAGTATGAAGATTATAGAAAAGTTTGATGATAGAAAAGTATAATGATAACTATAGAAATGTATAAAGATAACTATAGAAAAGTATAATGATAACTATAAAAGTATGAAGTTTACAGAAAAGTTTGATTATAGAAAAGTATAATGATAACTATAAAAGTATGAAGATTATAGAAAAGTTTGATTATAGAAAAGTATAATGATAACTATAGAAATGTATAAAGATAACTATAGAAAAGTATAATGATAACTATAGAAATGTATAAAGATAACTATAGAAAAGTATAAAGATAACGGTCCATAGAGCAAGCTGTGCGCTACGCCACGAGTAAGCCCAACCCACTCATGAACGATGCCTCTCACACGTTGCCTGTTTTTGCTTTCCGCTCATATCGGTTCCCCAGCCCCAGGCTTGGTTAAGTAGCCGGCTACTTTACCGTCATCCTCCCGTGTGGAGAGTGGCGGTAGATGCAGGACCATAACATACCATCCATCCATCAATCTTTTTTGTTATTTAAAACAGAGTTTCTCTCTCTCTCTCT
Organism: Panulirus ornatus; assembly: GCF_036320965.1. Classification (NCBI taxonomy): domain Eukaryota; kingdom Metazoa; phylum Arthropoda; class Malacostraca; order Decapoda; family Palinuridae; genus Panulirus; species Panulirus ornatus. The sequence goes on along the minus strand of NC_092258.1, from coordinate 14,320,778 downwards.
CTCTCTCTCTCTCTCTCTCTCTCTCTCTCTCTCTCTCTCTCTCTCTCTCTCTCTCTCTCTCACACGACCCGTCGTGGTGCAGTTGCTAGGGTGGCAGCCCATAAATCTATCTGGCCTGAGGGCTGACATGCTGCCAGTGAGCAGTACAGGGCACATGAAGCAATCAAGGTCCACAATGGAACAGCTACACTCCCCAGACACACGTGAGTCACGCCTTGCCATCCACGTCCTGGAGAGCACCCATCACTGCCACACTACAAGTACTGACTCACACGACCCTTCATGCCCACTTCGATACAACTGCCACACTGGGGAAACCAAGCCATTTAACGACTCATTTCCTCTGCTCTATACCCAAACAGATCCACACCTACACAACATCACTTCACCTATGTCCTACAGTCCAGCCTGATGTTGCTGAGCTCCTGAGCGCTGCGGGAGCCCATGATGACAGAAAGGACTCCTGGAGCATCGTATGTGTGTGTGTGTGTGTGTGTGTGTGTGTGTGTGTGTGTGTGTGTGTGTGTGTGTGTGCGATCTCTCTACTCTTATATGCCAGACACCCAGTTTATTGACCAGCCCCGAAGGGAGGCTGGACACCTAGGTCAGACACACAAGGCCCAGCCTGGGGTCGGGCCCTTGTGTACCTGGCGGTGGGGATGATATGGTAATGTGTGTAGATCAACACAGGAACACTAGTATACACACCCCCACCAACTACAAGTCACGCTTCCTTGTTCTAGGGTCATATTGTGTGTACCTTGTGGTGTTCTGGCATTGTGGTCGCCACACCTTTGGACAGAACACTGGTTCGTACAGGGTAAATATCTTTAGTTTCCACACTGGAGAAGACTGTAGTCCTTCCTTACTCGATGGTTAGATTGGACTGGTTTTGTGGCCCAATGAGTGATAAGCTTTGTGGCCCTGAGGATGATGGGCTTTGTGGCCCTACGAGTGATAGATTTTGTGGCCCTGAGGATGATGGGCTTTGTGGCCCTGAGGATGATGAGCTTTGTGGCCCTACGAGTGATAGATTTTGTGGCCCTGAGGATGATGAGCTTTGTGGCCTTACGAGTGACAGGTTTTGTGGCCCTGAGGATGATGGGTTTTGTGGCCCTACGAGTGATAGGTTTTGTGGCCTTGAGGATGATGAGCTTTGTGGCCCTACGAGTGATAGGTTTTGTGGCCCTGAGGATGATGAGCTTTGTGGCCCTACGAGTGATAGGTTTTGTGGCCCTGATGATGATGGACTTTTGGTTGAACTTGAATAACTGAAGCTTTTTAGGCCTAGACTTTGGGTGTGCTGGTAATGTAATGTTTCCTGTCATACACCTTGTGGTATACTGTACTTTTATCCTTTATGGCTTGGATCCTTTTCGTTATTATTTAGTGGAATGAGCCACGAGGGATCCCCGTATGCAGCACTTGTAAACATAACTCTAGCCTACAGTAACATCCGGCGTGTACTGCCGAGTGCATCATAAACTTAATGGATCTTTAAGACCTGTGTCGCTGGGCACACGCCACCACAAGGAGTGGTGAAAAAAAAAAGTGAAGTATACAAGAGGATGAGACGGACCTGAGACGCCATTGGTAAACATTGTTTATCAATGGCGTCTTAGCTACGTCTCTTCCTCATATATCAACTGACTGTACTGCGTGTTCTATCTCATTCTTGTATCTTCCCTGACGATGTGGTCATCGCACGAAAGTGCACTTGGGAACTTATCGTGTTTCATTTTCCCCGTGGTTATCAGCATATATATATATATATATATATATATATATATATATATATATATATATATATATATATATATATATATATATGAAGTGTTTTAGATATCTGGGAGTGGATCTGGCAGCGGATGGAACCATGGAAGCGGAAGTGGATCATAGGGTGGGGGAGGGGGCGAAAATTCTGGGGGCCTTGAAGAATGTGTGGAAGTCGAGAACATTATCTCGGAAAGCAAAAATGGGTATGTTTGAAGGAATAGTGGTTCCAACAATGTTGTATGGTTGCGAGGTGTGGGCTATGGATAGAGTTGTGCGCAGGAGGATGGATGTGCTGGAAATGAGATGTTTGAGGACAATGTGTGGTGTGAGGTGGTTTGATCGAGTGAGTAACGTGAGGGTAAGAGAGATGTGTGGAAATAAAAAGAGCGTGGTTGAGAGAGCAGAAGAGGGTGTTTTGAAGTGGTTTGGGCACATGGAGAGGATGAGTGAGGAAAGATTGACCAAGAGGATATATGTGTCGGAGGTGGAGGGAGCAAGGAGAAGAGGGAGACCAAATTGGAGGTGGAAAGATGGAGTGAAAAAGATTTTGTGTGATCGGGGCCTGAACATGCAGGAGGGTGAAAGGAGGGCAAGGAATAGAGTGAATTGGAGCGATGTGGTATACCGGGGTTGACGTGCTGTCAGTGGATTGAATCAAGGCATGTGAAGCGTCTGGGGTAAACCATGGAAAGCTGTGTAGGTATGTATATTTGCGTGTGTGGACGTATGTATATACATGTGTATGGGGGGGGGGCATTTCTTTCGTCTGTTTCCTTGCGCTACCTCGCAAACGCGGGAGACAGCGACAAAAAAAAAAAAAAAAAAAAAAAAATATATATATATATATATATATATATATATATATATATATATATATATATATATATATATATATATATATATATATGACTTCATACATATTCGCCATTTCCCGCGAGGTAGCGTTAAGAGCAGAGGACTGAGCCTAAGAGGGAAAGTCCTCGCTTGGCCCCCTTCTCTGTTCCTCCTTTTGGAAAAGTAAAAAACTGGAAGGAGGATTTCAAGCCCCCGCTCCCTCCCCTTTTAGTCGTCTTCTAAGACACGCAGGGAATACGTGGGAAGTATTCTTTCTCCCTTATCTCCAGGGATAATAGGTTGCTAGAAGCAGTGAAAAGTTTTTATCAAGGATGAAAGGCATGTGTACGAGTTGGAAAAGAGGAAAGTGATCGGCTCCCAGTGAATGTCGGTTTGCGGCAGGGATGCGTGATGTCTCCATGGCTGTTTCATTTGTTTACGGATGGTGTTGTTAGGGAGTTAGTAGAGAGGGGCAAGTTGTTGTGGATGAGAGGGCTTGGGAAGAGAGTCAGTTGTTGTTAGCTGATGATACAGCGCTGGTGGGTGATTCAGGTGAAAAACTGCAGAAGTTGGTAACTGAGTTTGGTAAAGTGTGTGAAAGAAGAAAGCTGAGAGTAAATGTGAATAAGAGCAAGATTATTAAGTTCAGTAGGGTTGAGGGACAAGTTAATTGGGAGGTAAGTTTGAATGGAGAAAAACTGGAGGAAGTGAAGTGTTTTAGATATCTAGGAGTGGATTTAGCAGTGGATGGAACCATTTAAGCGGAAGTGAGTTACAAGGTGGGGGAGGGGGCGAGGGTCCTGGGAGCGTTGAAGAATGTGTAGGTGAGAACGTTATCTCGGTGAGCAAAAATGGGTATATTTGAAGGAATAGTGGTTCCAACAATGTTATATGGTTGCGAGGCGTAAGATATAGATAAGGTTGTGCGGAGGAGGGTGGATGTGTTGGAAATGAAATGTTTGAGGACAATATGTGGTGTGAGGTGGTTTGATCAAGTAAGTAATAAAAGGGTAAGGGAGATGTGTGGTAATAAAAAGAGTGTGGTTGAGAGAGCAGACGAGGGTGCATGGAAATAGTTTGGTCACATGGAGAGAATGGGTAAGGAAAGATTGACAAAGAGGATATATGTGTTAGAGGTAGAGGGAACGAGGAGAAGTGGAAGACCAAAATAGAGGTGGAAGGATGGAGTGAAAAAGATTTTAAGCGATGGGGGCCTGAACATATAGGAGGGTGAAAGGCGTCAAAGGAATAGAGTGAATTGGAACGATGTGGTATACCGGGGTCGACGTGCTATCAGTGGATTGAATCTGAGCATGTGAAACGTCTGGGGTAAACCATGGAAAGTTTTGTGGGGCCTGGATGTGGAAAGGGAGCTGTGGTTTCGTTGCATCACACAAGGCAGCTAGAGACTGAGTGTGAACGAATGTGGCCTTTGTTGTCTTTTCCTAGTGCTACCTCGCTCGCGCGTGGGCGGAGGGGGATGCCATTTCATGGGTGGCGGGATGGCGACGAGAATGGATGAAGGCAGCAAGTATGGATATGTACATGTTTATATAGGTATATGTCTTTTTATGTATATGTATGTATACGTTGAAATGTATAGGTATGTATATGTGCGTGTGTGGGCGTTTATTTATATACATGTGTATGTGGGTGGGTTGGGCCATTCTTTCGTCTTGTTTCCTTGCGCTACCTCGCTAACGTGGGAGACAGCGACTAAGTATAACAAAAAATAAATAAATAAATAAATGAAGAATGTGTGGAAGTCGAGAACATTATCTCGGAAAGCAAAAATGGGTATGTTTGAAGGAATAGTGGTTCCAACAATGTTGTATGGTTGCGAGGCGTGGGCTATGGATAGAGTTGTGCGCAGGCGGATGGATGTGTTGGAAATGAGATGTTTGAGGACAATGTGTGGTGTGAGGTGGTTTGATCGAGTGAGTAACGTAAGGGTAAGAGAGATGTGTGGAAATAAAAAGAGCGTGGTTGAGAGAGCAGAAGAGGGTGTTTTGAAGTGGTTTGGGCACATGGAGAGAATGAGTGAGGAAAGATTGACCAAGAGGATATATGTGTCGGAGGTGGAGGGAACGAGGAGAAGAGGGAGACCAAATTGGAGGTGGAAAGATGGAGTGAAAAAGATTTTGTGTGATCGGGGCCTGAACATGCAGGAGGGTGAAAGGAGGGCAAGGAATAGAGTGAATTGGAGCGATGTGGTATACCGGGGTTGACGTGCTGTCAGTGGATTGAATCAAGGCATGTGAAGCGTCTGGGGTAAACCATGGAAAGCTGTGTAGGTATGTATATTTGCGTGTGTGGACGTATGTATATACATGTGTATGGGGGGGGGTTGGGCCATTTCTTTCGTCTGTTTCCTTGCGCTACCTCGCAAACGCGGGAGACAGCGACAAAGTATAAAAAAAAAAAAAAAAATATATATATATATATATATATATATATATATATATATATATATATATTGGACTGCCTCTTCCCAATGCAGTGCCAGGGCCAGACAAGATAAGTCTGCATTCGCTCACGTTCATTTCCAATCTGCCACTTGCTATCTTTCTATTTATATCTCTGACACCTGTTCCCCCCAGAAACTTCTGTCATGTTGGTAACCAAGGCAGAAGGAGTCTCCACTCTACCTTATCCTTCTATACCTCCCTTGCATACACCAGTCCACACATTCTTTTCCTTCAGTACTCTTCCACTCTATTTCTTCATCTCACAGGTGGTCTACCTTTCGCACTAACCCCTTTAATTGTTATATCGTAGACTCTTCTGCTCAACTCCCTGTCTTGCATTCTTTCCACAGGTCCAGACCACCGCAGCGTATCATGTTTCATCCACTCTTAATCTCTACAACTCATTCCCTTTGCATTCCCTGCCAGTCCCTGTCATGTATGATACACTAAAGCGGTAGCCATCTATAAGTAACATTTATACAGGCATTTCACATGTATGAAAAGAAATGGGGAAATTTTGACTTTGGTGGTAGATAATTGTGAAAAAAAAATGGGTTTGTGGGTTGGGTGAGAGGAAAATGTTGACTTTAAACAGTCAGACAAACTAGCCAGCCTAACCCTGAGCCAGGGGGATCTGTCCCGTAGGCCTAGCTTACCTCAACATAAACCAGAGACGATCAAGTGATAATTGGAATATATTGATCATGCAGTCTGGACACTGGAGACCCAGCTTTACATAAATCATTTAAATTCCTGAAAGTGTGCAGGCATCACTTCCAATTTTAATCTTTACAAAATTAGTTTTATTCTTTAATATCATCTAAACTGATAAGATGATCATCATAAATTTCTCATTAATTATCAACAAAAAAAGAAACGCTAATAATGATTTCAAAAAAGACAATTGACTCACTGGTTGAGATGCCTCATCACCCCAGATCATGACTGAGTGTAAACATGGACTTGTGTGAGAGCTCTCCCCAAACGTTCTTGCTGGGTTTAGTTCAGTTTTCAAGTCTATCTTCAGAAACCTCTTGCTCACCACAGCAGATATTTGTAGAAATCTCGATAATTGCATCAACTTATCTTTCATAAGAAGAGTCGATCTATCAAGTAATTCAGTGGTGCACAGAAAGTAAACAATTACCTTAATGCAACGAAAAATAGTATCAACTGAAAATTATTTACTGATGTTCTGATGCGCATGTAGCCTTCCTGAAAATAAAAGTGAGGAAAAACGGGGCAGTAATGGTAATTACTATGAATAAAGATCCCTCATAAAACAGAAAATAACATAGCAGTGATGAAATAGAGATAAGGCTAATTCATATAGCACTGATTCCTCTCAGTGCTAATACATGATGCACACTCACACACACACACACACACACACATATATGTATATATATATATATATATATATATATATATATATATATATATATATATATATATATATATATTTTTTTTTTTTTTTCAATTTTCCAAAAAGGAACAGAGAAGGGGGCCAGGTAAGGATATTCCCTCAAAGGCCCATTCCTCTGTTCTTAACGCTACCTCGCTAACGCGGGAAATGGCAAATAGTATGAAAAAAAAAAGAAAAAAATATATGTATATATATGTATATATATATATATATATATATATATATATATATATATATATATATATATATATATATATATATATATTATCCCTGAGGGATAGGGGAGAAAGAATACTACCCACGTATTCCCTGCGTGTCGTAGAAGGCGACTAAAAGGGAAAGGAGCGGGGGCTAGAAATCCTCCCCTCTCGGTTTTTTTTTTTTTTTTTTTTAATTTTCCAAAGGAAGGAACGATACCTCGCTGACGCAGAAAATGGTGAATAGTATGAAAGATATATATATATATATATATATATATATATATATATATATATATATATATATATATATATATATTAATGATATAGCCGTTTGGTAGCAACATAATCTACCCATAACCCTGTTGACATAGTGTTACCAAATGCACGATCAAGTTTATTTACCTGTTTCTTTTGTTACTTTCCTCCTGATACGTTAATTTACCTATCACTTTGTTCAACTCGTGATGTTACGTTCCTCATCAACCACGCCTAATTAATTCACTGTAACAATTAGTATAATCGCAACAGTGAATTAACCACGATATGATTTTTAGAAGATAAGTCTGTATGCAGAGTGAGTAAAAGCATCACGGTAGAAGCACTGCACCACACATCTGACTGTTGGTTCTGACGTAACTAAACTTCATCTTATGTGATAACTAAACCTGACCTAACGTGATAACTAAACCTAACCTAACCTAACCTAATGTGATAACTAAACCTAACCTAACTTAACCTAATGTGATAACTAAACCTGACCTAACGTGATAACTAAACCTACCCTAACTTAACCTTAATGTGATAACTAAACCTGACCTAACGCGATAACTAAACCTAACTTAACCTAATGTAATAACTAAACCTGACCTAACGTGATAACTAAACCTGACCTAACGCGATAACTAAACCTAACTTAACCTAATGTAATAACTAAACCTGACCTAACGTGATAACTAAACCTAACCTAACTTAACCTAATGTGATAACTAAACCTGACCTAATGTGATAACTAAACCTAAATTAACCTAACCTAACCTAACGTGATAACTAAACCTAACCTAACCTAACCTAACGTGATAACTAAACCTAACCTAACCTAGCGTGATAAAACAATAAAAGTGAAAAAGAAAAAACAGAAAAGGAGAGAGAGAGAGAGAGAGAGAGAGAGAGAGAGAGAGAGAGAGAGAGAGAGAGAGAGAGAGAGAGAATGGTGCGCCATCAGATTTGACTGGAGAGATGATGAAATGCAACAGCCTTGCTTCAACCACTGTGATGTACTATCCTGACATTTTTTTTTTCTTGCCTGACAGCAATATTGTGCAGATGATCATGAAATCAATGGGATTAATACATAATTTGTGTGGCTATCCCATACATAAACATTTATCCCTTTAATGTAATATTAACTTTTGCTCGTTGCTTCACTGACCCTCAGCTTACATTACAAAGAAGATACAACACTAATATCAACAAGTAAAAACTAAAAGGGAAAAATTTTTACATATCTATATCCTGAAGACTTTATTACCAAAACTATTCACCAGCCTTAGCCAGTTACTCATTTTATTGACCAATCCAAAGTTGTGAATGAACAGCTGTGTTGACCTACTGCCACAACCAGGATTCGGACCTATTCGCTCGACCCTGGGCGACCCGTGAATGCATCACGGTCAGGAACGCTAACCACCACACCACGGTAGTCATATTTACTGATAGGCAGGGTAGAGGACATTACAGCAGGCGAACCTGGCGTGATACAAGCAGTAGATAAGCGTGGCATGATACAAGCAGTAGGTGAACCTGGCGTGATACAAGCAGTAGGTGAACCTGGCATGATACAAGCAGTAGGGGAACCTGGCGTGATACAAGCAGTAGATAAGCGTGGCATGATACAAGCAGTAGGTGAACCTGGCGTGATACAAGCAGTAGGGGAACCTGGCATGATACAAGCAGTAGGTGAACCTGGCGTGATACAAGCAGTAGATAAGCGTGGCATGATACAAACAGTAAGGGAACCTGGCGTGATACAAGCAGTAGGGGAACCTGGCATGATACAAGCAGTAGATAAGCGTGGCATGATACAAGCAGTAGGTGAACCTGGCGTGATACAAGCAGTAGATAAGCGTGGCATGATACAAACAGTAAGGGAACCTGGCGTGATACAAGCAGTAGAGGAACCTGGCGTGATACAAGCAGTAGGGGAACCTGGCATGATACAAGCAGTAGGTGAACCTGGCGTGATACAAGCAGTAGATAAGCGTGGCATGATACAAACAGTAAGGGAACCTGGCGTGATACAAGCAGTAGGGGAACCTGGCATGATACAAGCAGTAGATAAGCGTGGCATGATACAAGCAGTAGGTGAACCTGGCGTGATACAAGCAGTAGATAAGCGTGGCATGATACAAACAGTAAGGGAACCTGGCGTGATACAAGCAGTAGAGGAACCTGGCGTGATACAAGCAGTAGATAAGCGTGGCATGATACAAACAGTAAGGGAACCTGGCGTGATACAAGCAGTAGGGGAACCTGGCATGATACAAGCAGTAGGTGAACCTGGCGTGATACAAGCAGTAGATAAGCGTGGCATGATACAAGCAGTAGGTGAACCTGGCATGATACAAGCAGTAGATAAGCGTGGCATGATACAAGCAGTAGGTGAACCTGGCATGATACAAGCAGTAGATAAGCGTGGCATGATACAAGCAGTAGGGGAACCTGGCATGATACAAGCAGTAGATAAGTGTGGCATGATACAAGCAGCGGGCGAATCTGGCGTGATACAAGCAGTAGAGGAACCTGGCATGATACAAGCAGCGGGCGAACCTGGCGTGATACAAGCAGTAGAGGAACCTGGCATGATACAAGCAGCGGGCGAACCTGGCGTGATACAAGCAGTAGGTGAACCTGGCGTGATACAAGCAGTAGAGGAACCTGGCATGATACAAGCAGCGGGCGAACCTAGCGTGATACAAGCAGTAGGTGAACCTGGCATGATACAAGCAGTAGGTGAACCTGGCGTGATACAAGCAGTAGGTGAACCTAGCGTGATACAAGCAGTAGGTGAACCTGGCGTGATACAAGCAGTAGGTGAACCTGGCGTGATATCCAACTGGCAGAGTAATAGCACCATCCTGGCTGAGTCTCTGGTGGTGATGGCCCGTCATGTGACAGTTGTCGCCCACCAGCGCCATACCCTGCCTTCCCTTCCTCCGTCGTGCCAGGTAATGTGGCCAGGTTCCTCCCTGTACAGTATCTGTTGACTTCATCATCAACCATCGTGTGCTTCACACCTTCCTATCTCCTTCCTCTGTTCAACTGAAGCTCTGACGTCAGTATAGGCTCACCGCCACCCATCTCGGTCAGTGTAGGCTTCCTGCCACCGACCCTGGTATTCACCATAAGTTCCCTGCCACCCACTCTAGGCTCCAGCGCAGCCTCCTTGCCACCCATCATGGGCTCCAGTATAGGCTCCTTGCCACCCACCATGAGCTCCTACAAAGACTCCCTGCCAGCCACCCTGGGTTCCAGCATAGCCTCCCACTTCTCTTGCTGGCTCTCCTCTTCTCAACTCTTCTCTTCCCTCCTCTACTTCACTACCTCACTTCTACTTCCTGCTCCGCTCCCTCCTACTCGTACTTCTGGTTTTCTAATCATTTATTCTTCTCTCCATTTCTCCGTGTACTCTCCCATGCCCAACGTTCTCGTCTGGCTTATCATCTTCCTCTTCCCTGCCTTAGTTATCTATTCTCCTATTTTCTTCGGCTCCTCCTCAACCCCATGTGCTCCTTTTTCTCTCTCTTCTTCCTCCTCCTCCTCCTCCTCCTCCTCCTCCTCCTCCTCCTCCTCCTCCTCCTCCTCTCCCCACCAGCGGTCCTTCTTCGTAAAGGAATCTGCCTAATCATTTCGACACTTTTTGTTTGGCTGAACGACCGCGAAAGTTTTCGGTCTATTGGCAACTCTGTTTTTAGAGGCCCGACTTAGGATATTTTTCTATCTTTTGTGTTTTGTTTTTTTTCCTTTCGTCAGAGTTGGTCAATATCGTCATTTTTGGAGGTCAAAGTTGCCTGAGAGCGACGACACCTTGTGACCCCGTGTCGTGGGTTGGCAGAGTGTAACGTTATTAGCATGGAGCCGGGCTCGACGCCCCGCTGCCTCTGACCTCATCCCCCAGCCAGCCGATCCTCTTTATGATAACATTTATTATTTTGTGAGTATATTAACGAGCTTGGGCCCTGGGCTATTGCCCCTTGCCCCTCCGCTTGCCTCGTTTCAAGTGAACCCTCCTGCCAGATCCTCGACCCTGTTTTTGGAATGATTTACTCATGGACGTCTGTGTGACATCCAACGGACATCACATCTGGAGGTGACTGTAGGAGCCGTGGATTCGTATGGGTTGTTGTCATATGCGTCATTTGAGGGAAGTAGAAGTGGTCGGATGTTGAACCACCTGAAACGTGAATGACTGCTCGGCTCCCTTCGGGAAAACTGGAGTGTTGCTATATGATAATGAACGGTAATACGAATTAGGAAGTATGCGGCCATCCTGGAGAATTTCAGTAATGTTACAAAGTACAGAGAGGCTGCAGGTGTTGACTGTCGTGGCGCATGAGTTGGCCCTCATGGTATCGCGCCCATCAAGAGAGCAGGGGTAAGAATCTTCGTTACCTTGAGCAGGACTGCAACAGACCTTGTGTCGGAATTCTAGAGACTGTGAACGTGAGTTGTTATGTGATTTAGACTTGTAACTGACCTTCATCCAACACCTGTGTACACTTTATGTCCGCGGAAGACGCTTAACACATACATGTCATCGCTTCCTTCATTGTCTGTTGTATTTGTTGTTGAGAAATATTACCAGGCATATATTTTTTCATATATATATATATATATATATATATATATATATATATATATATATATATATATATATATATATATATATATATATGGCATTAAATTTTTCCCTCTATTTCCATAACCAAACTTCAGCGTCGTGCTGTAATGTTAAAATGAAATTCTCTCGAGAAGTTTGCCATCCACAAACCGCAAGTAACGGTGGTGAGGGAGGCAGCGAGAGGGACCGGTCGGCCCGCTTGATGGCCCGGTCCAGGTTCCAGTACTCCCTCCCTGCCTGTACCTCTGGTTCGTGTCTACACCCCATGACTTGGCCGGCCAGAACTTGTCGGCTCCCAAAGCCAAGAATGACCGCCGGTCTGGCTGAGGACATCACAGGCCAGACCGTCGGAAGGAGGAAAAGTTAGCCTCGGGTCATGAAGCACGTGAGTCTTTTACTCCTTCGTCAGGATGCACGGCCAGTGACCCCTCCCTCCCACAAGCGTACTCTGACACCTGCCTGGCCTCTTCGACGCCCGTCCTGTAACACCCACCACTTGGCCATCTTCGTTGCCCATCCTGGAACGCTTGTCATTTGTTCACCTCCCCGCCTCTCCTCTGACCCATGCCGCTTGGCCACCTGAAATATTAAGGAGGACCCACTTGGCAGCGGCGTAGTGTGTCATATGTTCATGCCATGTATTGCTCTCGTGTGGAGGAATGAGGGAAGAAGTCATGGAGGCATTACAGTGTAAATATCCCCTGCATCCTGGCTTAATACCGGTAATGGCAGACTTATGTCCACCCTTCCTTACCACAAACTGTAGTATCATCTTAATGTCTAAATGTAAAGTGACGTTAAGACTATGTTGTGGCGCCGCTCCACCCGGTGTAGTGGAGGTATGTGGACGAGGAGATAGATGACATGGTGTCATGTGATGGATGAGGCAATATCCAATTTACCAGACCGTTTCTCATCGTCCTCCTTGATTGAAAATAGAGTTTGATGGATCACCCGCTGATGCAATCCATTTCTGGAATTGCCCATTTCAGTGGCCCAAGAAACAAGTCGTAAAAATACTGAAGTGTGGCACCTCGTGTGGTCTCTCCCGCTGCCGACCCTGAGTCCGCCGTGACTCTGCACTGCTGCCCATCTCATGTTTTTATTTCCGCACTGAGTTGTGAACTCTGTATTTTGCGTTTCCTGCACCACTTCCTCACTGGCGTGCAGCTTTGTTTTAACTTTCCCGCTTCTTAACTTGCAACTTTTCCTGATCTTTGTTTGTGCATCTCTTGCTTGCTTTTGCCCCGTCTGCTTCGGTGGCCACGTCTTTGATATTTCCTTATCTCTTTTTTGTACCAGTAAACGTTCACTGTGGATTTTTTTCCTGTATTCCTCTGTTCTCATCATCATCATCATCATCATCATCATCATCATCATTGCTCTCCTTCATCTCCAAAATGCCAACACCCCACCACCAGACCACTTACGCTTGCTCTTCAGCAGCACATGTTCCTCTCAGCTGTACCTGGTCACTAAGAGTTGTTTCCATTCCCACTGGCTACACCTATTTATACACACACATATACACATGTTTCCCTTTCTCGCCAGCGGCACCTGTTCATAGACACATGTTTCCATTTCTCGCTTGTTGCGCCTGTTCACAGCGAGGTGGCTCCATTAATTGCCTGCTGCACCTTTTCCTCATCATTTGCATCTGATCCTCCTCATCTGCAGATGCCTAACCCCCCCCCCCCCTCTTACACACACACACACACACACACACACACACACACACACACACACACACCTGTCTCATATGTTCCTCACCGTGAGCATCTAGTCCTTGCCAGGAGCACTTGTCCGTTGGCAGGTGTGCCCTGTGCTTGCTAAGTTGCATTCATGGCAGCAAGCGCACCTGGTCCTCGGCCTGACCGGAGCCTCTGCATCCAGTGGTGTTCAGTCGTCTCTCGGCCGGATCGTCGGGATCCGTTTTACGACGCATCTCGTTCTCAGATGACCTTTCTTACCCTCCCTTACGACCTCCACCACTCTCTCACGACCTTTTCCTGCCTCCTACACGAGATTTTAATGTCTTAACGAGCCGTGTCATTGCGTAAAGGGGCGAATTTGTTTTCTTTTCACCTCTTGTCAGCCACACGCCGTCGTGAGATGTCGCTACCTGAACGTCAGATAGAATGTGGAAAAGAAAACATTAATGTTTTTCTTAAAAGTCTAGAGTAACATGATTTACGTATTCACGCAGCCTTGGGTTCCACCTGCTCTGCAGGGGGTTTCTGAGGAACGTTTCCATCAGTCACATACACGAAGGGCTGCGACCTCTGATACGGCCTGGCTCTCCCCAGAATGTGTGTGAGAACGTAAATATTGTCTATTACTCCCTGGCTGGCAAGATTGGATGGAGTCTGGAGGTAAGATGCGCGCCACTGGCCTCCTTTTGCAGGAAGTTATGCTACGGGAGTTGAGGTGCGCACCTGTGGTCCCGTCCTGCAGAAGGTGATAACGCAGGTCGTCGGGAGGTGAGATGTGCACACGTGGTCCCATCCTGCAGGAGGTTTTAGTGTAGGTCGTCGGGAGGGGAGTTGCGCGCGCACCTGTGGTCCTACCCAGCAGATGATGATGGTGCAGGTCGTCGGAAGGTGAGGTGCTCACCTGTAGCCCTGTTCTGCTGAAGATGGTGCAGGTCGTAGGGAGGTGAGGTGCGTACCTTGGGCCCCGTCCTGCAGGTTAGCAGGTGCTCTATGTCACAGCCTTCCAATATATCAGCGCCCCAGTCCCCCAGTGTTATCTCCCCTTCCTCCCTCAGCCGCCTCTCCACTCCTCCTCATCTCCAACAAACAGTGACCCCCTGCACTTTCCTCTCCCTCTCTTACCACCCCGATGGGGTCTCTACTGGGATCACTCTGCTATTACAGTTTATGTCATTATCATGTGGCCACTGGGGTTTATAACAAAGACCTCTCGTGACCTCTGTAATCCTTCTGTACTGCAGACCACAGGATGACCACAGGTGGTATAGTAAACTAGCAGTTGATGTCGGGAAAAAGGAAGAATAGCCTCATCACATGATCCCCGGCTGCTCCCTGCTTTCGTCGTGTTTCTGAGGTATAGGATGTTCTGAGGAATCACTGCCTCTCGCATAGTTTTCCTCGCTTGTGAATATGACCAGGAAACATTGTGGTTGTTGAAGAATCTCCTGGTGGCAATCTAGATGAATGGTCACTCAGTGGAAATTTCCTCTTTTTTTTGTGTGTGTGTGTAGCAAATGTCCTAAGAAAAGTCAACAGCTCCAGCGAGGCGAGGGAGAGAGAGAGAGAGAGAGAGAGAGAGAGAGAGACTAACCTGAGTGTGATGGGAACGTACGATCCTCACCTCCCGTAACATACGAGCGCCAAGACATTAAGTTTATCTCCATCGGCTCGACCAGGAGGAGGCAATTGTTACAGATTGAAACTGAACGTAATCATTATAATGTTAGAAAAAAAAGAAAATAATCACTAATGCGAGGAAGAAAGATGGCACG
Source organism: Panulirus ornatus (assembly GCF_036320965.1). Classification (NCBI taxonomy): domain Eukaryota; kingdom Metazoa; phylum Arthropoda; class Malacostraca; order Decapoda; family Palinuridae; genus Panulirus; species Panulirus ornatus. The sequence goes on along the minus strand of NC_092258.1, from coordinate 14,305,693 downwards.
ACTTCTGCAATAAATAATAGACATAACCATGGAATATTCTGTGGGTCTTGGCTGTGAGTCCTGGGCTCTGGGTTCGGTACATTAAACACGACAGCTTGAGAGTGGTTGTGTGCAAAATGAGGCCGTTATTCATTTGTTCCTCACGCTACTTTACACACACACACACACACACACACACACACACACACACACACATATATATATATATATATATATATATATATATATATATATATATATATATATATATATATATATATATATATATATATATATATATATATATATATATATATTTCTTTCTCCTTATCTCTGGGGATAGGGGAGAAAGAATACTTCCCACGCATTCCTCACGTGTCGTAGAAGGCGACTAAAGGGGACGGGAGCGGGGGGCTAGAAACCCTCCCCTCCTTGTATTTTAACTTTCTTAAAGGGGAAACAGGAGTCACGCGGGAGTACTCATCCTCCTCGAAGGCTCAGATTGGGATGTCTAAATGTGTGTGGATGTAACCAAGATGAGAAAAAAGGAGAGATAGGCAGTATGTTTGAGGAAAGGAACCTGAATGTTTTGGCTCTGAGTGAAACGAAGCTCAAGGGTAAAGGGGATTAGTGGTTTGGGAATGTCTTGGGAGTAAAGTCAGGGGTTAGTGAGAGGACAAGAGCAAGGGAAGGAGTAGCACTACTCATGAAACAGGAGTTGTGGGAGTATATGATAGAGTGTAAGAAAGTAAATTCTAGATTGATATGGGTAAAACTGAAGGTTGATGGAGAGATGAGTGATTATTGGTGCATATGCACCTGGGCATGAGAAGAAAGATCATGAGAGGCAGGTGTTTTTGGGAGCAGCTGAATGAGTGTGTTAGTGGTTTTGATGCACGAGACTGGGTTATAATGATGGGTGATTTGAATGCAAAAGTGAGTAATGTGGCAGAGGGAATAATTGGTATACATGGGGTGTTCAGTGTTGTAAATGAAAATGGTGAAGAGCTTGTAGATTTATGTGCAGAAAAAGGACTGGTGATTGGGAATACCTGGTTTAAAAAGAGATATATACATAAGTATACGTATGTAAGTAGGAGAGATGGCCAGAGAGCGTTATTGGATTACGTGTTAATTGATAGGCGCGCGAAAGAGAGACTTTTGGATGTTAATGTGCTGAGAGGTGCAACTGAAGGGATGTGTGATCATTATCTTGTGGAGGCGAAGGTGAAGATTTGTAGAGGTTTTCAGAAAAGAAGAGAGAATGTTGGGGTGAAGAGAGTGGTGAGAGTAAATGAGCTTGGGAAGGAGACTTGTGTGAGGAAGTACCGAAAGAGACTAAGTACAGAATGGAAAAAGGTGAGAACAAAGGAGGTAAGGGGAGTGGGGGAGGAATGGGATGTATTTAGGGAAGCAGTGATGGCTTGCGCAAAAAGATGCTTGTGGCATGAGAAGCATGGGACGTGGGCAGATTAGAAAGGGTAGTGAGTGGTGGGATGAAGAAGTAAGATTATTAGTGAAAGAGAAGAGAAAGGCATTTGGACGATTTTTGCAAGGAAATAATGCAAATGAGTGGAGATGTATAAAAGAAAGAGACAGGAGGTCAAGAGAAAGGTGCAAGAGGTGAAAAAGAGGGCAAATGAGAGTTGGGGTGAGAGATTATCATTAAATTTTAGGGAGAATAAAAAGATGTTTTGGAAGGAGGTAAATAAAGTACGTAAGACAAGGGGGCAAATGGGAACTTCAGTGAAGGGGGCTAATGGGGAGGTGATAACAAGTAGTGGTGATGTGACAAGGAGATGGAGTGAGTATTTTGAAGGTTTGTTGAATGTGTTTGATGATAGAGTGGCAGATGTAGGGTGTTTTGGTGGAGGTGGTGTGCAAAGTGAGAGGGTTAAGGAAAATGATTTGGTCAACAGAGAAGAGGTAGAAAAAACTTTGCGGAAGATGACAGCCGGCAAGGCAGCGGGTTTGGATGGTATTGCAGTGGAATTTATTAAAAAAGGGGGTGACTGTATTGTTGACTGGTTGGTAAGGTTATTTAATGTATGTATGATTCATGGTGAGGTGTCTGAGGATTGGCGGAATGCTTGCATAGTGCCATTGTACAAAGGCAAAGGGGATAAGAGTGAGTGCTCAAATTACAGAGGTATAAGTTTGTTGAGTATTCCTGGTAAATTATATGGGAGGGTATTGATTGAGAGGGTGAAGGCATGTACAGAGCATCAGATTGGGGAAGAGCAGTGTGGTTTCAGAAGTGGTAGAGGATGTGTGGATCAGGTGTTTGCTTTGAAGAATGTATGTGAGAAATACTTAGAAAAGCAAATGGATTTGTATGTAGCATTTATGGATCTGGAGAAGGCATATGATAGAGTTGATAGAGATGCTCTGTGGAAGGTATTAAGAATATATGGTGTGGGAGACAAGTTGGTAGAAGCAGTGAAAAGTTTTTATCAAGGATGTAAGGCATGTTTACGTGTAGGAAGAGAGGAAAGTGATTGGTTCTCAGTGAATGTAGGTTTGCGACAGGGGTGTGTGATGTCTCCATGGTTGTTTAATTTGTTTATGGATGGGGTTGTTAGGGAGGTGAATGCAAGAGTTTTGGAAAGAGGGGCAAGTATGCAGTCTGTTGTGGATGAGAGAGCTTGGGAAGTGAGTCAGTTGTTCGCTGATGATACATCGCTGGTGGCTGATTCGTGTGAGAAACTGCAGAAGCTTGTGACTGAGTTTGGTAAGTGTGTGAAAGAAGAAATTTGAGAGTAAATGTAAATAAGAGCAAGGTTATTAGGTACAGTAGGGTTGAGGGTCAAGTCGATTGGGAGGTAAGTTTGAATGGAGAAAAACTGGAGGAAGTGAAGTGTTTTAGATATCTGGGAGTGGATTTGGCAGCGGATGGAACCATGGAAGCGGACGTGAATCATAGGGCGGGGGAGGGGGCGAAAATTCTGGGAGCGTTGAAGAATGTGTGGAAGTCGAGAACATTATCTCGGAAAGCAAAAATGGGTATGTTTGAAGGAATATTGGTTCCAACAATGTTGTATAATTGCGAGGCGTGGGCTATGGATAGAGTTGTGCGGAGGAACGGTGGATGTGCTGGAAATGAGATGTTTGAGGACAATATGTGGTGTGAGGTGGTTTGATCGAGTAAGTAATGTAAGGGTAAGAGAGATGTGTGGAAATAAAAAGGGTGTTTTTGAGAGAGCATAAGAGGGTGTTTTGAAATGGTTTGGTCACATGGAGAGAATGAGTGAGGAAAGATTGACCAAGAGGATATATATGTCGGAGGTGGAGGGAACGAGGAGAAGTGGGAGACCAAATTGGAGGTGGAAAGATTTTGAGTGATCGGGGCCTGAACATGCAGGAGGGTGAAAGGCGTGCAAGGAATAGAGTGAATTGGAACGATGTGGTATACCGGGGTCGACGTGCTGTCAGTGAATTGAACCAGGGCATGTGAAGCGTCTGGGGTAAACCATGGAAAGTTTTATTGGCCCTGGATGTGGAAAGGGAAGTGTGATTTCGATGCATTACACATGACAGCTAGAGACTGAGTGTGAACGAATGAGGTCTTTGTTGTCTTTTCCTAGCGCTACCTCGCACGCGCGCGATGGAGGGGGGGGGGGGGTGCCATTTCATGTGTGGCGAGGTGGCGCCGCTAATGGATCAAGGCAGTAAGTATGAATATGTACATGTGTATATATGTATATGTCTGTGTATGTATGTGCGTGTATATGTTGAAATTATAGGTATGTATATGTGCGTGTGTGGGCGTTTATGTATATACATGTGTATGTGGGTGGGTTGGGCCAGTCTTTCGTCTGTTTGCTTGCGCTACCTCGCTAACGCAAAGTATGATAAATATATATATATATATATATATATATATATATATATATATATATATATATATATATATATATATCATCCCTGGGGATAGGGGAGAAAGAATACTTCCCACGTATTCCCTGCGTGTCGTAGAAGGCGACTAAAAGGGGAGGGAGCGGGTGGCTGGAAATCCTCCCCTTTCTTGTTTTTTTTTTTTAATTTTCTAAAAGAAGGAACAGAGAAGGGGGTCCAGGTGAGGATATTCCCTCAAGGGCCCGGTTCTCTGTTCTTAACGCTACCTCGCTAACGCGGGAAATGGCAAATAGTATGAAAAAAAAAAAAAAAGATATATATATATATATATATATATATATATATATATATATATATATATATATATATATATATATATATATGTAAACACCCATACACGCACATAAACATACGAATACATATATATATCAGCATATACCCATATACATACGTAAACATACAGAGACATATACATATATATACACATGTAAATATTCATACTTCCTTACTTTCATCCATTCCTGGCCCTACCTCGCCCCACAGTAAGCAGCATCGCTACTCACCTCCCCTCAACCCCCAGGTGTTACTGGACTGAACCTGCATGTGCTTACTCCGTGATGGAAAGTGCCATCGGCGAGCTTGTATCATCATGAATAGACGAAAAGGGATGCAGTCTTGTCAAAGAGCTCACTCCAAAGCTGGTCGTGTCTGCTTGACAAGCCAGCAGTGTCTGCTCATCATGCCAGCAGTGTCTGCTCATCATGCCAGCAGTGTCTATTCATCATGCCAGCAGTGTTTGCTCATCATGCCAGCAGTGTCTGCTCATCATGCCAGCAGTGTCTATTCATCATGCCAGCAGTGTTTGCTCATCAAGCCAGCAGTGTCTGCTCATCAAGCCAGCAGTGTCTGCTCATCATGCCAGCAGTGTCTGCTCATTATGCCAGCAGTGTCTGCTAATTATGCCAGCAGTGTCTGCTCATCAAGCCAGCAGTGTCTGCTCATCAAGCCAGCAGTGTCTACTCGTCATGGTAGCAGTGTCTACTCATCATGCCAGCAGTGTCTGCTCATCATGCCAGCAGTGTCTATTCATCAAGCCAGCAGTGTCTGCTCATCATGCCAGCAGTGTCTACTCATCATGCCAGCAGTGTCTACTCATCATGCCAGCAGTGTCTATTCATCATGCCAGCAGTGTCTGCTCATCATGCCAGCAGTGTCTATTCATCATGCCAGCAGTGTCTACTCATCATGCCAGCAGTGTCTGCTCATCATGCCAGCAGTGTCTGCTCATCATGCCAGCAGTGTCTATTCATCACGCCAGCATTGTCTTTCATCATGCCAGCAGTGTCTATTCATCACGCCAGCATTGTCTTTCATCATGCCAGCAGTGTCTGCTCATCATGCCAGCAGTGTCTATTCATCATGCCAGCATTGTCTGCTCATCATGCCAGCAGTGTCTGCTCATCATGCCAGCAGTGTCTGCTCATCATGCCAGCAGTGTCTATTCATCATGCCAGCATTGTCTGCTCATCATGCTAGCAGTGTCTATTCATCATGCCAGCAGTGTCTGCTCATCATGCCAGCAGTGTCTGCTCATCATGCCAGCATTGTCTATTCATCACGCCAGCATTGTCTTTCATCATGCCAGCAGTGTCTATTCATCATGCCAGCAGTGTCTGCTCATCATGCCAGCAGTGTCTATTCATCACGCCAGCATTGTCTTTCATCATGCCAGCAGTGTCTGCTCATCATGCCAGCAGTGTCTATCCATCATGCCAGCAGTGTCTGCTCATCATGCCAGCAGTGTCTACTCATCATACCAGCAGTGTCTGCTCATCATGCCAGCAGTGTCTATTCATCATGCCAGCAGTGTCTGCTCATCAAGCCAGCAGTGTCTGCTCATCATGCCAGCAGTGTCTATTCATCACGCCCGCATTGTCTTTCATCATGCCAGTAGTGTCTATTCATCAAGCCAGCAGAGTCTGCTCATCATGCCTGCAGTGTCTATTCATCCAGCAGTGTCTGCTCATCATGCCAGCAGCATCTGCTCATCCTGCCAGCAGTGTCTGTTCATCCAGCAGTGTCTGCTCATCATGCCAGCAGTGTCTATTCATCATGCCAGCAGTGTCTGCTCATCCTGCCAGCAGTGTCTGTTCATCCAGCAGTGTCTGCTCATCATGCCGGCAGTGTCTATTCATCATGCCAGCAGCATCTGCTCATCCTGCCAGCAGTGTCTATTCATCCAGCAGTGTCTGTTCATCATGCTAGCAGTGTCTACTCATCATGCCAGCAGTGTCTGCTCATCATGCCAGCAGTGTCTATTCATCCAGCAGTGTCTATTCATCATGCCAGCAGTGTCTTTTCATCAAGCCAGCAGCGTCTATTCATCAAGCCAGCAGAGTCTGCTCATCATGCCTGCAGTGTCTATTCATCAAGCAGTGTCTATTCATCATGCCAGCAGCATCTGCTCATCCTGCCAGCAGTGTCTGTTCATCCAGCAGTGTCTGCTCATCATGCCAGCAGTGTCTATTCATCATGCCAGCAGCATCTGCTCATCCTGCCAGCAGTGTCTATTCATCCAGCAGTGTCTATTCATCATGCCAGCAGTGTCTGCTCATCATGCCAGCAGTGTCTGCTCATCATACCAGCAGTGTCTATTCATCATGCCAGCAGTGTCTATTCATCATGCCAGCAGTGTCTTTTCATCAAGCCAGCAGCGTCTATTCATCAAGCCAGCAGTGTCTATTCATCCAGCCAGCAGTGTCCACTCATCAAGCCAGTAGTCTCTGTTCATCAAGTCAGCAGTGACCACACACCTCTTAACCCAGCAGTGTCAGTACACATCAGTACACACACATCATTGCCACACTCCATCTGTACAACTCAGCACAACAGAGAGAAGGTCAGTAGGTCAGTACAGAGCAGCAGTACAATTAAGATACATACGTCCTGCTGTATGATGCAATACGCAATAATAGTGAAACTAAGTTGATCTAAATAATCTGTTCTTGAGTCCAGCGATTGTTTATGTCTTTCCCATGGGAGTTGTTGATGGCAACTGGACGGAGAGTTGATGGCAACAGGAGCCACAAGAAACAATAATTTACCAACCATCTGCTCGATAACGCACGAAGACTGACTCGACCTGTGTGTGTGTGTGTGTGTGTGTGTGTGTGTGTGTGTGTGTGTGTGTGTCACCGTCTTGTGCTCCTGTACTCCTCCGGCGCTGTATTCCTGACCTCAGGTCCCAGATGAACATAGAAACAACTGTGGCAGACATTCCATGTGACAGATCCTCATGTGATCGTTGGTCGGACGTTGGCTGAAATCATTCTGGTTCATCTTGATCATCAGCTCAGTCTAGACTGATACGGGACGAAGTTGATACTTGCTTGATTATTATAGCTTGAATTTATGACGTTTTTTTGGTATACATGATCAGAAAACACCGTGGAGCAGTACGGCCTGCAATACGAGGGCCCTGGTCCAGGCTGCGACGGACGAAGATGGAGTGTCGCATCAAGCTGCTGTATAGGTAGTGATAGTTCCTGTCATCTGGGTGTTGCTGTAGCTGATGAACTTGCTTATGTCCATCTGTCGTCAGGTCTGATGATGATAGAAATACCTCTGACTTTGCTGAGGTCACTATAGTGTTTAATGTTTCTAGTTCATGAAATGCTTCGGGTTCCATCACCGTCTTCTAGTAACCCCTCACAGCGTTGTACGTGCCTCCATCACAGTACCTCCCATAGTGCTGTGCGTACCTCCATCACAGTACCTCCCACAGTGCTGTGTGTACCTCCATCACAGTACCTCCCATAGTGCTGTGCGTACCTTCATCATAGTACCTTCCACAGTGTTGTGTGTACCCCCATCATAGTACCTCCCGTAGTTTTGTGCGTGCCTCCATCACAGTACCTCCCGTAGTGTTTTGTGCGTGCCTTCATCACAGTACCTGCCATAGTGCTGTGCGTACCTTCATCACCGTACCTCCCTCAGCGCTGTGTGTACCTCCATCACAGTACCTCCTGTAGTGCTGTGTGTACCTCCATCACAGTACCTCCCGCAGTGCTGTGTGTACCCCCATCACAGTACCTCCCGTAGTTTTGTGCGTGCCTCCATCACAGTACCTCCCGCAGTGCTGTGTGTGTTTCCATCATAGTACCTCCCGTAGTGCTGTGCGTGCCTCCATCACAGTACCCCCCACAGCGCTGTGTACCTCCATCACGCAACGCCAATGGTGCCCTCCAATAGTGTGGCCTCGACATTAAACCCCAGTATCTCTGAGGTAACATACCCAGCTCCCCAGGAACACTCTGCTGACGTGACCCGAGGCGTCGCTTGTCCTGCCACCTCCCCTGCAGGAGTCCCGCCTCCCTCACAACTTGAGGTCCGGAGGAAAAGTTCAATCCCCGGCCATAATGGACGACCCGCCTCTCGAAAGCTCCAGCACCAGACTTTGAGCTTTTTTTCCAGAAGTTGTTTAGCAGTTTCCTTTGGGCAACAATTTATCGTGTGTCATTGTCTTGCGTTTTTTGAGTGGAAGGTCATTTACCAGCCGGAGTAGAGCCCTCATTCCTGTGCATTGTGAGACGACGGACATGTGAGGCTAGGCACTGATGATACGCAGCACAGAACTAGACACCGGTGGTGGGAAGTGTGAGACCGAGCAGTAATGGTACATACTGTATGATCAGGCACTGAGAGTAGGTACTGCACCATGAACCAGTGATGCTGCATTGACGGTGAGCATTGTCAAAGTGAACAATGATGGTGGGCATTGTGTGACCGAGGCGCTCATAAACACTGCTGGTGGGCAATGAGATCAGCAGGTACTTTGGTGGCTAGTGTGGGGTCAGGTGCTGTTGGTGAGGCTCAGGATGTTATCTAAGTAGATTCAAGTAAGGTAGGCAGTGATGGTAGACATTTCTAGCAGTGAAACTACCTCACGTTATATAACCAAATTGATCATTCCCTGGGGTGGCCATTTTATGAACTCCGCAGTCGGGCAAAACCGTCATTTCAGCATCCAAGCATTCAAACGTTAATGACAGGCAACAAGAGACAGACAGAACTTAATTCAACAGTTATATGAGAGAGCAGAAGTCTCGTCTCCGCTTATTAAATGGCCAAATTGCAGGAAAGTGATGCCATCTGGGCGAACCTGGTCGTCAGGTTGAGAGGGGAGCGAGAAGCAAGTTGACTCCAGTAAAAATGTGGTGTTATCGTTGTCTGAATGCTAGTGTTTGTCGATATCCTGAGGAGCAGGTTTGCATGTGTATGAATTTGAAATTTTGTCCTGAGAAATATTGTTGCTGCTGCTGCTGCAAGATCCTGCATATAAAACGGAAGATAATGTGCCCGTGGGGCGGTCGCTGACGAAGCCTCACGACGGAGCCTTCGTCATCCACAGGCCGGGACGAACAACAGACTTTACGTGGAATATTGTTTATTGGATTTGAGGAAGCAGCCATGTTAGCAGCGATATTTGTAGGGTGCAAAGACGCTGTGTGCGCGCCAGGTGCCAACACTGGGGGCCGAGAATGAGGTTGTCAGACACCTTCGGTCTGGCATACCAACCCCGGCGATGTGTCACATGCAGAGAAGCGAGGTAATGCTGTTTGGCCCGCGAAGCCACACGAAGGACAGTGATTCACAGACTCTTCACGGGTAGAGACAGGCGGCGATGGGGAGGGAAGGGGGTAGGGGATGAGGATTGGGGAGAGAAACGAGGAGGGAGGAAATTAGGGTGGTGGTGATGCGGGATGGAAAATTTTAGTGGGAGGGAGCGGGCGTGATGGCGGGAACGGCAGCAGCTGGTAGCCACCATCTTTGTTTTCTCTCGAAAGAAAAATCAGAAGTGAAGAGGTTTGGCTAAGATGGTTCCATTAGAGACGTGCCCAGCCAGCAGCCACCATGACTTCTGGATCTTACTACTATCAGAGTTGTGCTGCTCGTGTGACATGTCGTGGGAAAGAAGGGATTTGTCTCGTGGTGTAGGCAGTATGTGTGTGGTTAGGGGATCGTTTAGATGTAGGTCAGGTGTGTGGAGAGGGTCTAGTGTGATGCAAACGGTGTGTGGTGTGGGCAAGGAGTGGACGGTGTGGAAACAGGAGTGGTGGAGGCAATGTGTGGTGCGGGAAGGGAAGAGTACTGTGTAGGAAGGGGACGGTGTGATGGACACAGGGTGTAGTTTGGGAAAGGGAAAGTGAGGTGTAGACTGTGTGTGGTATGGGAAGGGGAGGATTTGGTGAAGGCATTGTGTGGTGTGGGGAAGGGAGGGTGTGGTGGAGATAGTGTGTGGTATGGGGAAGGGAGAGTGTGGTGGTGGTAGTGTGTGGTGTGAGGAAGTGAGAGTGTGGAGCAAACAGTGTTTGCTATGAGAAAAAGGTGTTGTGGAGGCACTGTGTGGTGTGGGGAAGGGAGGATGTGGTGGAGGAAGCGTGTGGTGGAGGTAGTGTGTGGTATGGTGAAGAAAGGATGTGATGGAGGCAGTGTGTGGTGGAGGTAGCATGTGGTGTGAGGAAGGGAGAGTGTTATGGAAGCTGTGTGTGGTGTGAAGAAGGGAGGGTGTTGTGCAAGCAATGTGCGGTGGAGGCAGTGTATGGTGGAGGCAGCGTGTGGCATAAGGAAGGGAGGGTTTGGTGCAGGCAGTGTGTGGCGTAGGGAAGGAAGGGTGCGGTGCAGGCAGTGTATGATGTGGGGAAGGGAGGATGTGGTGCAGGCAGCATGTGGTGTAGGAAAGGGAGGGTGTGGTGCTGGCAGTGTGCGGTGCAGGCAGCATGTGGTGTAGGGAAGGGACAGTGTGGTGCTGGCAGTGTGCGGTGCAGGCAGCATGTAGTGTAGGGAAGGGACAGTGTGGTGCTGGCAATGTGCGGTGCAGGCAGCATGTGGTGTAGGGAAGGGAGGGTGTGGTGCTGGCAGTGTGCGGTGCAGGCAGCATGTGGTGTAGGGAAGGGAGGGTGTGGTGCTGGTAGTGTGCGGTGCAGGCAGCATGTGGTGTAGCGAAGGGACAGTGTGGTGCTGGTAGTGTGCGGTGCAGGCAGCATGTGGTGTAGGGAAGGGAGGGTGTGGTGCTGGCAGTGTGCGGTGAAGGGAATGTGTAGTATAGGGAAGGGACGGTGTGGTGCTGGCTGTGTGCCGTGCAGGCAGTGTGTAGTGTAGGGAAGGGACGGTGTGGTGCAGGCAGCGTGTGGTGTAGGGAAGGGAGGGTGTAGTGCAGGCATTGTGTGGTGAAGATAGTGTTAGGGTGTAGGAAGGGGTGCGTGTAGTGAAGGGAGGTTGTAATAACCTCTTGTTTACTGTACATTATGCTCTCATCACTCTGCCTCGTCCCGGCCACAGATAAAGGCAGCCTCGAGAGGGGAGAGCAGGCCTCGAGAGCAGGAGATAGAGCGTGAAGCGAAGGGGAAGTAAGGAAACAAAAGTGGGGACGATCTATACTGGAGTGGAAGGGTGAGTGGTGATTCGTAAACATTATTTCTTCTTTGTTATGAACCTTCGCACTTCCCAGAACTGTGATGATGGACGTTCTTGAGGGTTTCTGAGTATTTTCCCAGTGAAAAGTTAGGCGTTGCTCTCGCCGGCCATAAATGAGCCATAACGTGTTTACCTCCCTGCCAGTTGCTTCGAATCTATCATCCAGAAAGAACATAATCACAAGTTTTTCGGAGTCAAGATGAAGTGAAATCCATCTTGCCGTCGTATACTGCGAGATCATTTGTAACACTGCTGCTGTTGCCCCCTGCCTGGGCGGGGCTATAGATACTCATGGTAGTTTGCCTCTCTTGTTGGTGCTGAATAGACCAATTACCAACTTCGTCAACAGGATTACTCTCCCATATTGCAGTGTTATAACTATTACAAAACTGGTGAATAAAGAAAAAATTCGGAACGACCATTGCAAAATATTCATCATTTCGTCCATGACAATATCTTACCCCAGACACTTGAGATGTATCTTAACTTTGCCTGTTGTCACTAGTTCACTGATTATACACCTTGATACACCAATCTGCCTCTGCAAACAGTTCACTTAATGCGTCACTTGTAACTCTGTCAAAGAGGCTCAGTCCTTGGATTTATTGTGCACTCTGTATCTTGTTCTGCGTCACCTTCCACAGTATGGAGAGAAGTGGACTAAAGATTCGCTGTTGCCGCGGTAAAAATAAAGAAAAAACAAACCCAGGAATCCGTCCAACAGAACTGACATAAGTTTCCATCACGTATGAATGTTATAGAGGCATTCCTGTGGGGTGGAATTATGTGGATGTGTCAAGTGCCTGCCGAGGACTGTGTGGTAGTGGCGGGTGGAGGGCCTCGCCTCATGTGTTCTGATATGTTACTGAAACCTGTGTCAACCTCTCCGCCACCACCACCACCCTCAAGTGGCTGCAGATATACCTGTGTTTGTGTGGCCGATGTGTGTGTGTGTGGTGGGGGGGGGGGGGGCTGGAAGAGAAAGCGGCAGCAGCAGAGTGTGAGGGGAGACGGAAAGAGAGAGGTGGGGGGAAGAGAGAGAGAGAGAGAGAGAGAGAGAGAGAGAGAGAGAGAGAGAGAGAGAGAGAGAGAGAGAGAGAGAGAGGAGTTCTTGCATTATTAATGGAGTCAACAACGGTTCTTGCAGTCTCGGCATTCCGATGGTTCTCTCCTCTGTAGGTGGGAGATGAGGGAAGAGAAGGGATGGGAAGGGTAGATAATGGAGGGAGGAAGATGGTGAGGGTGTCAGCCCTCCCTGCATCAGACCAAACCTAAGTATGACTTGGGGGTGTTGGTCCTCCCTACACCTGGACAGTACCCGGATCCTTCAAGAATGGACACCATCACCCTTCCTATCCCTCCTGGTAGGCCCAGGATCATCATGAGTCATATAAGATACACAAGACACATCTGCAGTTACACACATCAGGTGTTGTCAGGCAGCTTGGAGTCCAGGTAGAATTCATGCGGCCGGTATGATGTTCCACAGTTCCCATTGGTCATGCAAGTGAATATCCCCCAGTAGTGCTCCTGGCAGTGACCATGACCACATCAGACAGTACAGTTGGTGTGGGTCACGAAATGACTGATGAGATCTTCCCTTATCACGGTGCGCACGATATGTTACACGATGGTGTTGGTCGTTGTGGCTGTTAGGTAGTTAAGTGTTGTTTGGCTTTCTATTGATTCAAACCTGATGGACGAGATACAGTTTTACTGTGTCTCCTGGTGATCGTCCGTTGATGTAACATGCGTGGGTTGGGCAACCTCTGAGGACCTATCGTTGGGGAGGTGTACGGTGGCTATTGACGGGAAGAGAGAGGTACGGTAGCACTGGCATCACGGCTAGGGTGTAGTGGAGACTTCCAGCTGCTGCTGGTGTGTGGTGTAGACCCCTGGCTGCTGCTGGTGTGTGGTGTAGACCGAAGGTTGCTGATGGTGTGTGGTGTACACCTCCGGCTGCTTCTGGTTTGTGGTGTAGACCCCTGGCTGCTGCTGGTGTGTGTTAGAGACTCCTGGCTGCTGCTGTTGTGTGGTGTAGACCGAAGGTTGCTGATGGTGTGTGGTCGAGACCTCCGGCTGCTGCTGGTGTGTGGTGGAGACCTCTGGCTGCTGCTGGTGTGTGGTGGAGACCCCTGGCTGCTGCTGGTTTGTGGTGTAGACCCAAGGTTGCTGATGGTGTGTCGTGGACACCTCTGGCTGCTGGTGGTGTGTGGTGGACACCTCTGACTGCTGGTGGTGTGTAGTGGAGACGTCCATTTGCTGCTGGTTTGTGGTGTAGACCCCTGGCTGCTGCTGATGTGTGGTGTGTGGTGGAGACCTCTGGCTGCTGCCGGTGTGTGGTGTAGACCCCTGGCTGCTGCTGGTGTGTGGTGGAGACACCTGGCTGCTGCTAATGTGTGGTGGAGACTCCTGGCTGTTACTTGTGTGTAGTGGAGACCTCCGGCTACTGCTGGTGATGGTGTGAAGCACCACAGGAGAGGACAAGTGCATCACCTCAGGCTGGACAGGAGCCGTCCAGCGAGACCCAACACGGTAATGACAGGGTAGGTCCACCATGCCTTATGAGAGGGCAAGCGGCGGCCTCAGCAGTCCTGCATGAGCGACGGCACGCACAACCTCCTCTTTTTCGGCGCCTGTCGTGTCCCGGGTCACGACACGTTGCTACACTTGTATGAAAGATGGTGCATTATGGCTGCCAGTCACAGTGTCGGAGGACGGGAGGGGAGGCTCTGGGATTTAGAATGTGAGGGAAGTTGGTGTCACTCCCACCGTGTGGTTGGATGAGGCGTCATGGCGGGTGTTATGGCCGGAGATAGCCAGGCACCGGCCTTCTGCTGCTGCTGCTGCTGCTGCTGCACAGCCGCTGTTGTTGCTGCACTGCCAGAGCTGCCCCGAGTTTGTCCCCTGGCCCATAATGTACCGCCACTTGCCCTCATTACTCGATAACCAGGCTTGAAGATCGCTGCTAAACACTAACAGCAAGAAAACCAAAATGCGCATTTTATGCACAGTAGATGACAAGGTCTACGGTAACCGTTTTCTACGGACATCAAGTGTACGGGTCTGTTCGGCGCATCACATTACACCTGCAGATATTATCTGTCTCCATGACCCGTGGATATTATCTGCCTCCATGACCCGTGGATATTATCTGCCTCCATGACCCGTGGATATTATCTGCCTCCATGACCCGTGGATATTATCTGCCTCCATGACCCGTGGATATTATCTGCCTCCATGACCTGAGGATATTATCTGCCTCCATGACCCGTGGATATTATCTGCCTCCATGACCTGAGGATATTATCTGCCTCCATGACCCGTGGATATTATCTGCCACCATGACCCGTGGATATTATCTGCCTCCATGACCCGTGGATATTATCTGCCACCATGACCCGTGGATATTATCTGCCTCCATGACCCGTGGATATTATCTGCCTCCATGACCCGTGGATATTATCTGCCACCATGACCCGTGGATATTATCTGCCTCCATGACCCGTGGATGTTATCTGCCACCATGACCCGTGGATATTATCTGCCACCATGACCCGTGGATATTATCTGCCTCCATGACCCGTGGATATTATCTGCCTCCATGACCCGTGGATATTATCTGCCTCCATGACCTGAGGATATTATCTGCCTCCATGACCCGTGGATATTATCTGCCTCCATGACCCGTGGATATTATCTGCCTCCATGACCTGAGGATATTATCTGCCTCCATGACCCGTGGATATTATCTGCCTCCATGACCCGTGGATATTATCTGCCTCCATGACCTGAGGATATTATCTGCCTCCATGACCCGTGGATATTATCTGCCTCCATGACCCGTGGATATTATCTGCCTCCATGACCCGTGGATATTATCTGCCTCCATGACCCGTGGATATTATCTGCCTCCATGACCCGTGGATATTATCTGCCTCCATGACCCGTGGATATTATCTGCCTCCATGACCTGAGGATATTATCTGCCTCCATGACCCGTGGATATTATCTGCCTCCATGACCCGTGGATATTATCTGCCTCCATGACCCGTGGATATTATCTGCCTCCATGACCCGTGGATATTATCTGCCTCCATGACCTGTGGATATTATCTGCCTCCATGACCCGTGGATATTATCTGCCTCCATTGACTCAGGAGTTTGATTGGCCTCCATGATCCATGGATACACAAGATACAGTACCAGCACATCAGTCGTGTTCGGTTACTAGGGACAGAGAATATCCGGATATGACGTTTAGGGCCACTTAAGCAGGTTTACTGCCGCGTAACTCAGGCCGGAGTTTACAAGTGACGGGGGGGGGGGTAACATGGGGCCGTCATCCCGACTCTGACCAACGTATTGTGAGGTCAGAAACAACAAGACAAACAATAATAAAACAAACCAACACCAACATTATACATCACCAGCACCAACATAATACATCACCAGCACCAACATTATACATCACCAGCACCATTATACATCATCAACACCAACATTATGCAATACCAGTACCGACATTAGACATCACCAGCACCAACATTATACATCACCAGCACCAACATTATACATCACCAACACCAACATTATACATCACCAGCACCATTATACATCATCAACACCAACATTATGCAATACCAGTACCGACATTAGACATCACCAGCACCATTATACATCATCAACACCAACATTATGCAATACCAGTACCGACATTAGACATCACCAGCACCAACATTATACATCACCAACACCAACATTATACATCACCAGCACCAACATTATACATCACCAGCACCATTATACATCATCAACACCAACATTATGCAATACCAGTACCGACATTAGACATCACCAGCACCAACATTATACATCACCAGCACCAACATTATGCAATACCAGTACCGACATTAGACATCACCAACACCAACATTATACATCACCAGCACCAACATTATACATCACCAACACCAACATTATACATCACCAGCACCAACATTATACATCGCCATCACCAACATTATACATCACCAACACCAACATTATACATCACCAGCACCAACATTATACATCACCAGCACCAACATTATACATCACCAGCACCAACATTATACATCACCAACACCAACATTATACATCACCAGCACCAACATTATACATCATCAACACCAACATTATGTATCACTAGCACCAACATTATACATCACCAACTCCATCAGTAGACATCACCAACACCAACATTATACATCACCAGCACCAACATAATACATCACCAACGCTAACATTATACATCACCAACATCAGCATAGTACATCACCAACACCAGTATTGTATATCACTAACACCAATATTGTACATCTCCAACACCGACATTATACATCACCAGCACCAACGTTATACATTACCAACACAACATTATACATCACCAACACAACATTATACATCACCAACACCAACATTATATATCACCAATACCAACATTATAGTCACCAACACCAACATTATACATCACCAACACCAACATTATATATCACCAATACCAACATTATAGTCACCAACACAACATTATACATCACCAACACCAACATTATACATCACCAACACCAACATTATATATCACCAATACCAACATTATAGTCACCAACACAACATTATACATCACCAACACCAACATTATACTTCACCAACACCAACATTATATATCACCAATACCAACATTATAGTCACCAACACCAACATTATACATCACCAACACCAACATTATACATCACCAACACCAACATTATACATCACCAACATCAACATTATACATTACCAACACCAATATTGTACATCACCAACTCCATCGTTATACATCACCAACACCAACATTATACATCACCAGTACCAATATTATACATCACCAATACCAACATTATACATCACCAATACCAACATTATACATCACCTGTACCAATATTATACATTACCAACACCAACATTATACATCGCCAACACCAACGTTATACATCAA
Source organism: Panulirus ornatus (assembly GCF_036320965.1). NCBI lineage: Eukaryota > Metazoa > Arthropoda > Malacostraca > Decapoda > Palinuridae > Panulirus > Panulirus ornatus. Next base: position 14,288,367 of record NC_092258.1, on the reverse strand, counting down.
CACCAACATTATATATCACCAACACCAACATTATACATCACCAACGCCAACATTATATATCACCAATACCAACATTATACATCACCGGAACCAATATTATACATTACCAACACCAACATTATACATCACCAACACCAACGTTATACGTCAACACCAACATTATACATCACCAACACCAACATTATACATCACCAACCCCAACATTATATATCACCAGCACCTACATTATACATCACCAACGCCACATTATACATCACTAGCACGACCTTTATACATCATTAGTACAAACGTTATACATAATTTGCACTAACATCGTACATCACCAGCATTAACATTATACATTTCCAGCACCAGCATTATACATCACTTGCATGAACGTTATAGATTACTAGCATGAACATTATACATCACTAGCATGAACATATAAATCACCAGCACCAACAGTATACATCACTAGAGTGAACATATACATCACCAGCACCAACATTATACATCACTCGCATGAACATTATTCATCACCAGCACCAACATTATACATTACTAGCATGAACATTATGGATTACTTGCATGAACATATACATCACCAACATGAACATTATACATCACCAGCACCAACATTATACATCATGATAACTGGCATAATTTATCACTGGTGTAAACATTATACATCATTAGTACTAAAATTATTCATCACAAGCACAAGCATTTTCATCACCACTCTTAACATTATACTAGTACTAACGTTATTCATCAGTAGCACCAGTATTATGTATCATTAATGTTAACATTATACATCACTGTTAGACATTATTCACTAGTACTAACATTATTCATCAATAGCACCAGTATTATGTATCATTAATGTAAACATTATACATCACTGTTAGACATTATTCACTAGTACTAACATTATTCATCAGTAGCACCAGTATTATGTATCATTAATGTTAACATTATACATCACTGTTAGACATTACTCACTAGTACTAACATTATTCATCAGTAGCACCAGTATTATGTATCATTAATGTTAACATTATACATCACTGTTAGACATTATTCACTAGTACTAACATTATTCATCAGTAGCACCAGTATTATGTATCATTAATGTAAACATTATACATCACTGTTAGACAATATTCACTGGTACTAACATTATTCATCAGTAGCACCAGTATTATGTATCATTAATGTAAACATTATACATCACTGTTAGACATTATTCACTAGTACTAACATTATTCATCAGTAGCACCAGTATTATGTATCATTAATGTTAACATTATAGATCACTAGTACTGACATTATTCACGAGCGTCATGCGTCAGCATTGTTAACATTGCACATCACGAGTACTGACAATATGCATCGATTCTACAAGTATCATACATTGCTATCACTAACCATACATATCACAACACTAACATGATTATACATCTGTCCTACAGGTATTGTTTTGACCACTCATCCAGAGCTGTCTTTATGTGTCCCCCTCCCCAAAGGTTTGGACCTGGAATGCGCGATTGGCTGGTACTTTCCAGTTTGTGTTTTGAAATCCGCCACTCGAGGATTGACCGTTATGATAGCTCCATCCCCCTCGAACAGCTAAGCTGTGTGTTTCCCTTCCTCCTCTCGTCTTTCGCCCTTTAAGAGTCGGTCGGGTCTACAAACACCTACGGAACCCTGATTACTTCGTAATACATTTTTCACTCCAAATAACATTTGTTGTGGGCATACGTTGCTCATGCCAAGTTGGTCACTGCGCGATAAAATATCACTAGCACTAACGCTATTGGCTTGATCTATTACTTACCCAGGAAAACACTAGCGATGTAGGGCAGTAGATCTGTGAATTACTGCTATGCAGAACGAGTGCTCTATTTTACTATAGAGGCAGTACGAGTGATGTATACAGTACGGGGGTACAGCATGTTACAGCTGTACAGTACGAGTACTGTCCATTACAGTACGAGAGTTCTGTTCATTACTGCAGTACAGTACGAGTGCTATGCATTACTAGCACTATACAGCATTAGTGCCATATCCCAACTAACGGTAGACATTTCTACCACTGGTAACCCATGATATCAAAAATAACCACCACACAACCAGCGCGACATACAGTAAGCTAACCAGCAGCATATACAGTAAAGTAACCAGCAGCATATACAGTACACTCACCAGCAGCATGTACAGTAAACTAACCAGCAGCATATACATTAAGCAAACCAGCAGCATATACAGTAAACTAACCAGCAGCATATCCATTAAGCAAACCAGCAGCATATACAGTAAACTAACCAGCAGCATATCCATTAAGCAAACCAGCAGCATATACAGTAAACTAACCAGCAGCATATACAGTAAACTAACCAGCAGCATATACAGTACACTAACCAGCAGCATATACATTAAGCAAACCAGCAGCATATACAGTACACTAACCAGCAGCATGTACAGTGAACTAACCAGCAGCATATACATTAAGCAAACCAGCAGCATATAGAGTAAATTAACCAGCAGCATATACAGTACACCAACCAACAGCATATACAGTAAACTAAGTTGCATGAGAGGCGCGTTATATCTCTGGCTTGTTGACTCCCTCGGTCGCACTGCATGGCGTCAGTCGTGCAGCTGGTCTCCCAGGCTTGTTGACTCCCTCGGTCGTACTGCATGGGGTTAGTCGTGCAGCTGGTCTCCCATGATTGTTGACTCCCTCGGTCGTACTGCATGGGGTTAGTCGTGCAGCTGGTCTCCCATGATTGTTGACTCCCTCGGTCGTACTGCATGGGGTTAGTTGTGCAGCTGGTCTCCCACGATTGTTGACTCCCTCGGTCGTACTGCATGGGGTCAGTCGTGCAGCTGGTCTCCCATGATTGTTGACTCCCTCGGTCGTACTGCATGGGGTTAGTCGTGCAGCTGGTCTCCCATGATTGTTGACTCCCTCGGTCGTACTGCATGGGGTCAGTCGTGCAGCTGGTCTCCCAGGATTGTTGACTCCCTCGGTCGTACTGCATGGGGTCAGTCGTGCAGCTGGTCTCCCAGGCTTGCTGGGGTAGCTGGCGACGGTCCAGTCACGCTGCACCTCCCGCTCAACGGTCACCCGTCTGTGTATATTTAAATCTTATCTCCTTTGCTCTACAATTATGGCTGAAACTGGTAGTTACGAAAATTGATTATGGTCTTTAAAAATCAGTAAGATACACGATGTCATACTGGTATATTTATATATTTATATGAGAGGAGGATGGGTTGAGTATATACAGAATTAACGGGCGAGGGATGATGACCTTTATCTGGCAACATTACTCGAAGCCGGTGTTGCCACTTTTCATCATGTCATCACAAATATTCCATTCCACATAAAATTTCCAGTCACATCCTTTCCTCATCCCATGATTTCATGACGCAGCTTACTATACTCGTAGTTGTTGTGACAATTCTGTCTTGCTCTCAAAATTCTATTTGATGAAAGGAGAACAAGGAAAATGAGAATCGTTTAAGCATAAATAGTCATAAAACAGCAGACTTCAGTTCGTCTCCGTATGGGCAAGTTAGTGGAAGCAGTTTGACTGGTGAGGTTGGTGGAAATGATTGGACTTGTTCTTGACGCTGTACCCGGCCGGCTGAGCTGCCCTGGCCCCCACCGCCTGAGGCCATCAACAGCCTAATCCACTAACGCTGCAGCTTGCTCCCAGACAGAGCCGCAGGCGGTAGAGAGGAACCCCTTTAATCCAGGCTGGAGTACACGAAAGATAACGCATATCTGAAAAATAAGTAACAGTGTCAATGAGTCCAGAGCAAAACTATACAACGACTAGCGTAAACCACAGAGCAGGACCGCCTGGTTTTTATCCTTGACCAAATTAATCAGCCGATGTATCCATCAACCAAGTGACTCGCACTGTTTATGAGACAAATAAGAAGCTGCACACCTCAGGCTATTGTACTTGTTCCTCTTCTTTTTGTCGCCACAATCGCTCCTAGTGAGAACACGAACAACTTCGTATCTAGCATCGAGGATAAGACATTAATTTACAACATCAAAGTTATGTTCAAGATGGAGCTTTGGAAACCCTGGATCTGGGATGGCTTCTGATCTTGGTAGAATAACTGGGTGATATATTTTAAAAGGAAACTTCATTGTGTTTTGTTTAACTGAGGACGAAAAAGTATGAGCCGGTCCACTGGCGACGAGAATAATTTACCATCTACTTCATCAGCTGGAGCGGAGCGGGTGTGCTGGCGGGTGGGGCTTGCCTTACCTTGTGCACCTCCTCACTGCACCGGGTCCTTCTACATACGTTAGACTACAGCTGATGCTGCTCTCAACATTTATTGGTTCTCAAGATGATTTATTGTTTTAACCTTGTCTTCATGCCCTTAAAGGGCATTTTTCAGTGGCTTGCTCTCTGCCCAGCACGTGGATTCCTAAAGGCTCTGAACCGCACAAAAAGAACTTCGTAAGACAAGATGTTAGGTGGTGTGTGAGGTGAGTCAAGTAGGAGGGTACAGTCTACCATAAGCCTGCAACCACCCTCCCTCTTACCAGCAATTAACGAGAATTGTCACCTGGACTCACCTGGACAAGAAGTCACCAGGACCCACCTGGGCAAGAACTGTCACTAGGACCCACCTGGGCAAGAACTGTCACTAGGACCCACCTGGGCAAGAACTGTCACTAGGACCCACCTGGGCAAGAACTGTCACCTGGATCCACCTAGGCAAGAACTGTCACTGGACTCACCTAGGGTTTAACAAGGGGACCCTTCACAAGTACATTCATATGTACCCAACAACCTCAGGCAGCGAGTGGTGCGCGGTGGTTGCTTTCATAAACATCCTTGTTGATCAACAGTTAATTATGAAAGCCGGGTCAGCAGTAGAGGTTGTTGTACCTTAAACGATATAGAATTTATCCATTTGTAACGATTTTGTCTACATCTATATCTATCTATGTATGTATGTATCTATCTATCTATCTATCTATCTATCTATCTATCTATATATATATATATATATATATATATATATATATATATATATATACATGTACATATTCTTGTTTCATCGTCATCTATTCTCGACGCCATCCCGCCCCACAGAAACAGCACAAACGCATGAAGGAAAAAAAGAGATAACTTATACATTCTCTTCTCTTCCAAACCCAATCGCCGTCCCCTGCGTCAACGAGGTAGCGCCAGGAAACAGACGAAGAAAGGCCACATCCGCTCACATCTATCTATACACCAGCTGTCATGTGTAATGCACCGAAACTGCAGCTCCCCATTCACATCCAGGCCGCACAAACCTTTACATGATTTACCCTGGACGTTTCAGTCCATTAACAGCACGTAGACCCCAGTGCACCACATCGTTCCAGTTCACTCTGCTCCGTGCACGCATTTCACCCTCCTGCATGTTCAGGCCCCGATCGCTCAGAATCTTTACACTCCATTCTTCCATCTCCAGTTTGGTCTCCCCGTTCTCCTTGTTCCTTCCACTTCTGAAACATATGTCCTCATTCTCTCCTTATGTCCAAGCCATTTCAACACACCCACTACAGCTTTCTCAACCTCACTATTTTTATGATCATACATCTCTCTTACCCTCCCGATTAAACCACGTATTGTCCTCAACCATTTAATCTCCAAACATATCCACCCTCCCACGCACAACCATATCAGTGGCTCATACCTGGCATCCATACAATATTGTTGGGACTTCTGTTCCCTTAAATGCACGCATTTTCGCTCTCCGCGAGAATGTTTTCTCTTTCCACACATTTTAAATCACTCCCAGAACTTCACCCCCTCCCGTATCCTATGACTCACTTCAGCTTTCATGGTTCCATTCGCTGTCTTGTCTACTCGAAGATATCTAAAACACTTCACATCCTCCAAATTTTCTCCATGCAAACTTGCATCGCAATTAACTTGTCCCTCAACCCTGCTGAACCTAATAACCTTGCTCTTATTCACATTCACTCTCAACTTTCTTCTTGCACACACTTATTTTAAACTCAGTCATCAATTTCTGCAGTTTCTCACTCGAGTCAGCCACTAGTGCTGTATCATCAGTGAACAGCAACTGACTCACTTCTGAGGCCCTTTCATCCCCACAGACTACAGTTCGCCCCTCTCTCCAAAACTCTTACATTTACCTCTCTCATCATCCCATTCATAAAAGAATTAAACAACCATGGTGACATCACATTCCCCTTCCGCAGACTAACCTTCACTTGAAACCATTCACTCTCCACTGTTTTTACTCGTACACATACCTTACACATTTGATAAAAACTTCTCATTGCTTCTAGCAGCTTACCTCATACACCATATATTCTTAAGACCTTCCACAAGGCATCTCTATCAACTATATCTTATATCATCTTCAGATCCATAAATGCCACATACAAATCCATCTGTTTTCCTAAGTGTTTCTCACACATTCTTCAAAGTAAACGCCTGATCCACACATCCTCGACCACTTCTGAAACCACACTGCTCCTCCTCAATCTGATGCTCTGTATATGCCTTTACCCTCTCAATCAGTACCCTCCCATACAACTTACCGGGTATACTCAACAAACTTATACCTCTGTAGTTTGAACACTCAACTTTATTCCCCTTGCCTTTATGCATTGGCACTATACAAGCATTCCGCCAATTCTCAGGCACTTTACCATGATCCATACGTATACTAAATATCCTTACCAACCAATCAGCAACACATTCACCCCCTTTCTCAATGAATTGAACTGGAATACCATCCACTCCAGCCGCCTAGCTGCATTTCATCATCCGCAAGGCCATCGCCCCCTCTTCTTTCTTCACCAAACCACTCTCCATGAGTCTCTCACTTCGCATACCACCCCGACCAAAACATTCTATGTCTGCCACTTTATCATCAAATACATTTAACGATCCTTCAAAATACTCCATCTCCTCACTTCATCACTACCTGCTATCACTTTTCCCCCTTCATCGATATTCCCATTTGTTCTCTTGACTTTCGCACGTTATTTACCTCCTTCCTAAACATCTTTTTATTCTCCCTAAAGTTTAATGATACTCTCTCACCCCAACTCTTATTTGCCCTCTTTTTCAACCCCTGCACCTTTATTTGACCTCCTGCCGCTTTCGGTTATATATCTCCCTATTATTTGCACTCCTTCCTTATAAGTACCGCCCAAACGCTTCTCTTTTCTCTTTCACTAGTAACTGTACTGCTTCATCCAACACTCTTTATCCTTTTTAATCTGCCCACCTCCCACCTTTCGCAAGCCGCATGCATCTCTTGCACATGCCATCACTGCTTCCCTAACTACCTCCTATTCCTCAGCCACTTCCCTCACTTCATTTACTCTCACCTTTTGCCATTCTATACTCAGTCATTCCTGGTACTTCCTCATACGTCTTCTTTCCGAGCTCACTTACTCTCCATTCTCTTCTCCCCGACATTGTTTCCTCTCTCTCGAGAACTTGAACAATTCTTCACCCTTGCCTCACCAAGACAGTGATCAGAGATCCACCAGCTGCTCTTCTCAGCAAATTTACATTCAAAAACTCATCTTTACACGTCTGTCAATTAATACGTAATCTGATAATACCCGTTGACCATCTCTCCTCCTCACACATGAATATTTGTGTATATCCCACTATTTGAACTAGGTATTCCCAGTCACCAGTCTTTTTTCAGTATACAAATCCACAAGCTGTTCACCATTTCCATTCATAACACTGTACACCCCATGCGCCCCAGTTATATCCTCAACTGCCACATTACTTCGCAGATAAATCAGTCATCACTAATACCCGGTCTCGTACACCAAAACTGCTAACACACTCACTCAGCTACTCCCAAAAGACTTGCCTCTCATGATCTTTCTTCTCATGGCCAGGTGTATAAGCACCAATTATCACCCATCTCTCGCAATCCACTTTCAGTTTTACCCACATCAATCTAGAAGTTACTTCCTTACACTCCATCATACTTTTCCACAACTGCTTCAGGAGTGATGCTACTTCTTCCTTAGCTCTTGTCCTCTCACCAACCCTTAGCTTTACTCCTAAGACGTTTCCAAACCCTTCTTCCCCTTTACCCTTGAGTTTCGTTTCACTTAGAGCCAGAACATCCAGGTTTCTTTCTGTAAACATACTACCTATCTCTCCTCTCTTCTCATCTTGGTTACATCCACACACATGTAGACACCCCAATCTGAGCCTTCGAGGAGGATGAGCACTCCCTGCTTGACTCCTTCTGTTTCCTCTTTTAAGAATTGAAATACAAGATGAAAAGGGTTTCCAGCCACCTGCTCCCGCCACCTTTAGTCGCCTTCTACGACACGAATACGGAGGTAAAATTCCTTCTCCCCTACCATATATATATATATATTCATTATCATTATTATTATTATACTTTGTCGCTGTCTCCCGCGTTAGCGAGGTAGCGAAAGGAAACAGACGAAAGAATGACACAACCCACCCACATACACATGTATATACATACACGTCCACACACGCACATATACATGCCTATACATCTCAACGTATACATATATATACATACACAGACATATACATATATACACATGTAAATAATTCATACTTGCTACCGTTATTCATTCCCGTCGCCACCCCACCACACTTGAAATGACACCCATCTCCCTCCGCACGCGCGCGAGGTAACGCAAGGAAAAGACAAGAAAGGCCACATTCGTTCATATTCAGTCTCTAGCTGTCATGTGTAATGCACCAAAACCACAGCTCCCTTTCCACATTTAGGCCCCACACAACTTTCCATGGTTTACCCCATACACTTCATATGCCCTGGTTCAATCCATTGACAGCACGTCAACCGCGGTATACCACGTCGTTCCAATTCACTCTGTTCCTTGCACGCCTTTCACCCTCCTGGATGTTCAGGTCCCGATCACTCAAAATCTTTTCCACTCCATCTTTCCACCTCCAATTTGCTCTCCCGCTTCTCCTCGTTCCCTCCACCTGCCACATATATATCCTCTTTGTCAATTTTTCAGCACTCATTCTCTTCATGTGACCAAACCATTTCAAAACACCCTCTTCTGCTCTCTCAACCACACCCTTTTTATTACCACACATCTCTCTTACCCTTTCATTACTTACTCGATCAAACCACCTCGCACCTCATATTGTCCTCAAACATCTCATTTCCAACACATCCACCCTCCTCCGCACAACTTTATCTATAGCCCACACCTCGCAACCATATATCATTGTTGGAACCACTATTCCTTCAAGCATACCCATTTTTGCTTTCCGAGATAATGTTCTCGCCTTCCACACATTCTTCAACGCTTCCAGAATCTTCGCCCCCTCGCCCATGGTTCCATCCGCTGTTAAATCCACTCCCAGATATCTAAAACGCTTACTTCCTCCAGTTTTTCTTCATTCAAATTTACCTTCCAATTGACTTGTCCCTCAACCCTACTGTACCTAATAACCTTGCTCTTATTCACATTTACTCTCAGCTTTCTTCTTTCACACACTTTACCAAACTCAGTCACCAGCTTCTGCAGTTTCTCACCCGAATCAGCCATCAGCGCTGTATAATCAGCGAACAACAACTGACTCACTTCCCAAGCCCTTTCATCCACAACAGACTGCATACTTGCCTCTCTCTCCAAAACTCTTGCATTCTCCTCCCTAACCACCCCATCCATAAATAAATTAAACAACCATGGAAACATCACACACACTTGCCGCACACCGACATTCACTGGGAACCAATCATTTTCCTCTCTTCCTACTCATACACATGCTTTACATCCTTGATAAAAAACTTTTCACTGCGTTTAGCAACTTGCCTCCCACACCATATACTCTTAATATCTTCCACAGAGCATCTCTATCAACTCGTATCATATGCCTTCTCCAGATCCATAAATGCTACATACAAATCCATTTGCTTTTCTAAGTATTTCTCACATACATTCTTCAAAGCAAACACCTGATCCACACATCCTCTACCAATTCTGAAGCCACACTGCTCTTCCCAGTCTGATGCTCTGCACATGCCTTCACCCTTTCAATCAGTACCCTCCCATATAATTTCCCAGGAACACTAAACAAACTTATACCTCTGTAATCTGAATACTCACCTTTATCCCCTTTGCCTTTGTACAGTGGCACTATGCATACATTCCGCCAATCCTCAGGTACTTCACCATGAGCCATACATACAATGAATATCATCACTAACCAGTCAACAAGACAGTCACCCCCTTTTTTAATGAATTCCACTGCAATACCATCCAAACCCACCACCTTGCCGGCTTTCATCCTCTGGAAAGCTTTCACTACCTCTTCTCTGTTTACCAAACCATTCTTCCTGACCCTCTCACTTCGCACACCACCTCGACCAAAACACCCTATATCTGCCACTCTGTCATCTAACACATTCAACAGACCTTCAAAATACTCACTCCATCTCCATCTCACATCTTCACTACTTGTTATTACCTCCCCATTAGCCCCCTTCACTGATGTTCCCATTTGTTCTCTTGTCTTACGCACCTCATTTACCTCCTTCTAAAATATCTTTTTATTTTCCCTAAGATTTGATGATACTCTCTCACCCCAACTCTTATTTGCCCTCTTTTTCAACTCTTTCACCTTTCTCTTGACCTCCTGCCTCTTTCTTTTATAAATCTCCAGGTCATTTGCCCTGTTTCCCAGCAAAAATCGTCCGAATGCCTCTCTCTTCTCTTTCACTAACAATCTTACTTCTTCATTCCACTACTCACTACCCTTTCTAATCTGCCCACCTCCCACGCTTCTCATGCCACAAGCATCTTTTGCGCAAGGCATCACTGCTTCCCTAAATACATCCCATTCCTCCCCCACTCCCTTTACGTCCTGTGGTCTCACCTTTTTCCATTCTGCACTCAATCTCTCCTGGTACTTCTTCGCACAAGTCTCCTTCCCAAGCTCACTTACTCTCACCACTCTCTTCACCCCAGCATTCTTTGTTTTTTTCTGAAAACCTCAACAAATTTTCACCTTCGCCTTCACAAGATGATATATATATATATATATATATATATATATATATATATATATATATATATATATATATATATATATATATATGGAGAGAGAGAGAGAGAGAGAGAGAGAGAGAGAGAGAGAGAGAGAGAGAGAGAGAGAGAGAGAGAATGGATACATAGTCATTATATAAAGATGTTACCAGACTCCGCCTGCTTGTGGTTGCATCACGACTAAAAAAAATCCCCTTGGGCGAGGCTGTATCAGTCTGATGACGAACTTGTTACTTCAAAGGAATCCACAAGTTTCCTGCTTCTGGAAATAGCCTAGCTTTGAGGATGCAGTGCCTCCATCAAGGGGTCTTAGAGTTTTATGGTAAGAAATTAGACAGAGAAGGATAAATAGTTTTTATATCAATATTTGATATTGCTGCAGAAAATAGATACAGTAATATCATTACAAAGGACAGAACAGCGTCACTGCTCACCCCACACTTGGTTGTTTAAAATTGTTGAGCTGTGGTCATACCCTGAGGGAGGGTGGCAGCTGGCCTCACCTGGTCATCATCATGACCGATGAGGACCCTCCCTGGTCCGCTGGGCTGCAGGGCCGGACCAAGCCTCCGTTCCAGGACCTGGTCATCATCACGACCGGTGAGGACCCTCCTTGGTCTGCTAGGCTTCAGGACCGGACCAAGGCTTACCTCAGGGACCTGGCCACCAGTATGACCTGTGCATGGCTGGGTTGTAGAGGCTACGTATGTACCTGTGTCACCTGCAGGTGAGGAACTGAGGAAGCAGCGAGGCACCTGCGACTATGTCTGCCCGCGGCCATCCCCCTGCATCACCTCCCAGCCCTCCACCCTCACTCCACGTGGTAGTAAAAGTGACACGTTTTCTGGGAGTCTTCTCAAGTCGCAGTTCTTTCTCCCGAGGTTAAATCTTATTAACTTAACGTTATTAACATGACTAGGTTGGCCGTAAGAAATTCGTTTTTTGCCTTCCTCTGTTCAGAGAAAACGTGCATGTTCCCTAACGCGAGAGGATCTGTGAAGACAAGAGTTTTTCTCCAGCAGCCAGTAATTATATTATGATGTGGCGGCTTTAGCCAGTATTTTAGGTTCCCTGGGAGTATATTTTCTCCGTGTGTTCATGAAGTTTATCGGCTCTTACGTTGTAATTAAGCGTTGGCCCGTCATCCATCGGCTGGCCAGGGACGAGTTGTTCCATTAGAATAATTCAAGATGTGAGACCCCGAGACAAGGCGAAGCGAGTCATTCTCCAGGGCTGTTGTGGGTTCGTGTTGTCTGTTTCTTCCTCTCTCCTGATGTGGGTTTCAGATTTCATTAAAGATTCGCAGTAAGAATAATTTTTTACATTAAGGATTGTGTTTACCAAAATTTTAAGTTATTTGCGTTGATTTACAGAACTGTCAAGGTTGTGTAACGTTATCTGTCCACTCTCCCTTATTTTCCACTGAAACTGGTCCTCTCCTGCTGGTGAAACCTCACTCAACACACCAGTTACGGCGTTCACTTTTCCAGCACCTTTGTTACTACTGGGAACTTAAGAACTCCCTAGTTACGTCGTTAAAGTATTGAACACCCTAGTTACATCATTAAACTATTGAACAACCTAGTTATATCATTAAAGTATTGAACACCGTCGTTGAGTCATTTAACTATTGAGCACTCCAGTTACACCATTAAAGTGTTGAACACCCTAGGTATGTCATTAAATTGTTAAGCACCCTAGTTACATCATTAAAGTATTCAACACCATAGTTACGTCATTAGGCTATTGAGCACCTTAGTTACATCATTAAAGTATTGAATACAATCGTTACGTCATTAAACTAATGAGCACCCTTGTTACATCATTAAGGTATTGAACACCCTAGTTACGTCATTAAACTATTGAACACCCAATATACATCATTAAAGTATTGAACACCCTAGTTACGTCATTAAACTGTTGAGCACCCTAGTTACATCATTAAAGTATTGGATACCTTAGTTACGTCATTAAATTGTTGAGCACCCTAGTTACATCATTAAAGTATTCAATACCGTAGGTACGTCATTAGGCTATTGAGCACCGCAGTTACATCATTAAAGTATTGAATACCCTAGATATGTCATTAAACTATTGAGCACCCTAGTTGCATCAATAAAGTACTGAGCACCTTAGTTACGTCATTAGACTGTTGAGCACCCTAGGTACATCACTGAAGTATTCAACACCCTAGTTAAGTCATTAAACTATTGAGCACCGTAGTTACATCATTAAAGTAATCAACACTCTACTTAAAACGCTAAGCTGTTAACATCCTAGTTACAGAATATAAGTGTTGAACACCCGCGTTACAACTCTGAACTTACAACGAGGAAATTTTGAACACTTAGTTACACCGAGCTCTTTCGGAAGACCATCATTACAATAATGAATGTTATGAAACACGTTAGTTACAACCATAAACTTCAGAGCACCCTTGTTATGGCTGAGACGGCACGGGCAACTGACTGCCCTAATCATGGCAATTTCATTAATCTATACAGTAAGATAACCACAGTGGCAACGTGGGGATTAAATCCAAATATACCTACAGAAAACACAGAGAGAGAGAGAGAGAGAGAGAGAGAGAGAGAGAGAGAGAGAGAGAGAGAGAGAGAGAGAGAGACCAAGCTTTCGTCTATTCCTCCAGATATCTTCATGGCAAATAGAGATGTCTGAAGATGCCCTGAAGATGTCTTGAGAAGTACAAGGAAGCTTGGCGTCTCTATCTCTCTCTACTGTGGATTTCTTTGGATTTAACGCCATCTGTATATATTTATATTTGTTTATTTTGCTTTCTCGCTGTCTCCCGCGTTGGCGAGGTAGCGCAAGGAAACACACGAAAGAATGGCCCAACCCACCCACATACACATGTATATACTTACACGTCCACACACAGCAAATATACATACCTATACATCTCAATGTATACATATATATACACACACACACACATATACTTATATACCCATGTACATAATTCATACTGTCTGCCTCTATTCATTCCCATCGTCACCCCGCCACACATGGAATAACATCCCCCTCCCCCCTCATGTGTGGACTCATAGGAATATATATATATCTATATATATATATATATATATATATATATATATATATATATATATATATATATATATATATATATATATATATATATAGGGGATAGGGGAGAAAGAATACTTCCCACGTATTTCCTGCGTGTCGTAGAATATATATATATATATATATATATATATATATATATATATATATATATATATATATATATATATATATATATATATATATATATATATATATATATATATCTGGGAGTGGATCTGGCAGCGGATGGAACCATGGAGCGGAATTAACCATAGGGTGGGGGAGGGGGCGAAAATCCTGGGAGCCTTGAAGAATGTTTGAAAGTCGAGAACATTATCTCCGAAAGCAAAAATGGCTATATTTGAAGGAATTGTGGTTCCAACAATGTTGTATGGTTGCGAGGCGTGGGCTATGGATAGAGTTGTGCTCAGGAGGATGGATGTGCTGGAAATGAGATGTTTGAGGACAATATGTGGTGTGAGGTGGTTTGATCGAGTAAGTAATGTAAGGGTAAGAGAGATGTGTGGAAATAAAAAGAGTGTGGTTGAGAGAGCAGAAGAGGGTGTTTTGAAATGGTTTGGGAACATGGAGAGAATGAGTGAGGAAAGATTGACCAAGAGGATATATGTGTCAGAGGTGGAGGGAACGAGGAGAAGTGGGAGACCAAATTGGAGGTGGAAAGATGAAGTGAAAAAGATTTTGTGTGATCGGGGCCTGAACATGCAGGAGGGTGAAAGGCGTGTAAGGAATAGAGTGAATTGGATCGATGTGGTATACCGGGGTCGACGTGCGTCAGTGGATTGAATCAGGGCATGTGAAGCGTCTGGGGTAAACCATGGAAAGTTGTGTGGGGCCTGGATGTGGAAAGGGAGCTGTGGTTTCGGGCATTACTGCGTGACAGCTGGAGACTGAGTGTGAACGAATGGGGCCTTTGTTGTGTTTCCCTAGCGCTACCTCGCACACATGAGGGGGGAGGGGGATGTTATTCCATGTGTGGCGAGGTGGCGATGGGAATGAATAAAGGCAGACAGTGTGAATTGTGTGCATGTGTATATATGTATGTGTCTGTGTGTGTGTGTATATATATATATATATATATATATATATATATATATATATATATATATATATATATATATATATCCCTGGGGATAGGGGATTAAGAATACTTCCCACGTATTCCCTGCGTGTCGTAGAAGGCGACTAAAAGGGGAGGGAGCGGGGGGCTGGAAATCCTCCCCTCTCGTTTTTTTTTTTTTTTAATTTTCCAAAAGAAGGAACAGAGGGGGCCAGTTGAGGATATTCCAAAAAAGGCCCAGTCCTCTGTTCTTAGCGCTACCTCGCTAACGCGGGAAATGGCGAATAGTTTAAAAGAAAAGAAAGATATATATATATATATATATATATATATATATATATATATATATATATATATATATATATATATATATATATATATGTGTGTGTGTGTGTGTGTGTGTGTGTGTGTTTGTGTGTGTGTGTGTGTGTGTGTACATTGAGATGTATGGGTATGTATATTTGCGTGTGTGGACGTGTTTGTATATACATGTGTATGGGGGTGGGTTGGGCCATTTCTTTCGTCTGTTTCCTTGCGCTACCTCGCAAACGCGGGAGACAGCGACAAAGCAAAATAAATATAAATGAATATATATATATATATATATATATATATATATATATATATATATATATATATATATATATATATATAATAGAAAGAATACTTCCCACGTATTCCTGCGTGTCGTAGAAGGCGACTAAAAGGGGAGGGAGCGGGTGGCTGGAAATCCTCCCCTGTTTTTTTTAATTTTCCAAAAGAAGGAACAGAGAAGAGGGCCAGGTGAGGATATTCCCTCGAAGGCCCAGTCCTCTGATCCTAACGCTACCTTGCTAATGCGGGAAATGGCGAATAGTATGAAAGAAAGAAATATAGCATTATACAGCTGTATAGTGGAAGTGCAATGCGTTATATAGTGGATGTGTGATGCATTATTCAACTGTATAGTAAAGCATGACGCATTATTCAACTGTATAATAGAAGCGTGAGGCATTATTTAGCTGTAAAGTGGAAGTATGATGCATTATTAAGCCACGAAGTGGAAGTGTAATTTATTATTAGCAGAAAGGGGAAGTGTGATGATTTATTAAGCCATGAAGTTGAAGTGTGATGCATTGTACAATTGTGAAATGTCTTATGATGCATTAGTGCTTTGTGAAGTTAATATTTAGTCACAATTTGCATAGTTAAAAGATTAGAGAATGGAGGGTATAATACCTGTGTCGTGTGGCAACATTATAATAAGACATTTGTAACTTATCATGGATCACACATGGTCATTGGTGCTGTACCTTATGTAGAGGCAGTCTGGCCTCATGAGTTCTATAACCTCTGTGATATAGAGGCAGGCATAGGTATCATCCAGTACATACTGGCGTCATCCAGTACATAATGGTGTCATCCAGTACATACTGGCCTCATCCAGTACATAATGGCGTTATCCAGTACATAATGGTGTCATCCGATACACATTAGTGTCATCCAGTACACAGTGGTACCGTCCAGTACACAGTGGTGTCATATTCAGTACGAACTGGTGTCAGAATGACCCATGTAACGCCAGTCTCCGTCGTACAGAAATTGTCATTTTCTTAAAGTAATTAACTTTTGATTGATCATTCAGTACAGCGGATGAATGTGACTCAGTACTCGAACGTAGGATACAAATCTTACTCATGAATATTGCTGCTGTGGATGAGGGACGGGGGGTTGTCCAGCACATGGGTAGACACTGAGCTGATATCCCGCCTGACTCTTCACTTCAGAAGGTTTTTTTTTTTATTATTATTTATTCATTTACGTTCATCATGAGGTTGGGTGTCCAGTGTTACCCTCTCACAGTGAGGTCATCATCCATCACCTCTCGTTGCCTCGCTCCCCAGCCATAGTTAACCCCTCACTCATAACCCTATCCGTCCGCTGTCCCCTTCCCCTGATTTCCCATTACTTCTTTGCTAAACATAGCCCATCACCCCTTCCTGTACTGCCCCACTCCCGTCCCCATTACCTCAGCGTGATGCCCCAGCCGCCATTACCCGCCTGCCGCCCCCAGCGGGGTAGCAGGTGGCTGGGGAGGCACCCACACTGCTAGGTTATGGCACCATCAACACCTCGCTCTGGAAATCAATAGATGTGACAATCTCTGTTTTGGGCGAGAGAAACTCCCGGAAAAAAAAAGAAAAAAAACGGGATTTGTATCATTTTCGTCATAATCTCTTGTGGCACGGCAGCGCTCATCCCGTGATGGTGGCACACCAGGGGACTACTGTGTGGTGGGGGAACCTATTAGAATATTTCTATTTCATCAACTTTCAACGTTAAAGGCGGTACTACGTCGCGTGCAGTGATGGTCTCACGGGTTGAGGCAGCCGCTGGTGACGGCGGTATTAGCTTCGGCCCAGTGATTGCTCCTGATGGGCCACGCGCCGCCATTCCCGTGCATTAGAGAGAGAGTCGGTCTGGTCGTTAATGCTTTTAATCGCCGCCCGGCAGTTTTCCTGCACAGTTCCACGACAACAAACTCTCCAAATATACCAATTGATATCTCCCAGGCAGTTTACAGCGCTGCCATAAACTGCCGGAATTATCATTCCTGGAGTGTAGGAACCTCGGAGGGTTAGCAACGCTGCACTTCCGACACACCGTCGCCCTCACCCCACACTGCCTCCCTCTCCCTGCCCGGCCTTGCCCTATCCTCACCCCACACTGCCTCCCTCTCCTTGCCATACCCTGCCCTACCCTCACCCCACACTGCTTCTCTCTCCTTGCCATACTCTGCCCTACCCTCACCCCACACTGCCTCTCTCTCCTTGCCATACTCTGCCCTACCCTCACCCCACACTGCCTCCCCCTCCCCTGCCCTGCCCTGACCCCACACTGCCTCTCTCACCCTGACCTACCCTCACCCAACACTGCTTTCCTCCCCCTCCCTTGCCTTTGCCCTGCCCTCACCATCATGTCTCACTCTGTCATGTCTTGCCCTTGTCCTCATAACTGAACCCTCTGGCCTATATTTCCCTCTTCGTTACCCTTCCCTCCCTCCTACTTCTCTCTCCTCCTCCTTCCTCCTGGTCTCCTTCCTCCACCCTAGTGGCCACGACACCTCTCATCTCCCTAACCCCCCACCCCAGCCACCATCACCAGCCCTCACCTATGAACAGATCATCATCAACGCCGAGATAAATTTTTTAGTAAAGTTGAACTTATGGCAGTGTCATATGTGTATTTACTGAGTGCTGTGTAACCAGTAGCAGGTGTATAGCCTGTAGCAGGTGTATAACCTGTAGCAGGTGTATGACCTGCTGCAGGTGTATAGCCTACAGCAGGTGTGTAGCCTGCAGCAGGTGTATAGCCTGCAGCCGGTGTATAGCCTGCAGCAGGTGTGTAGCCTGCAACAGGTATATAGCCTGCAGCAGATGTGTAGCCTGCTGCAGGTGTATAGCCTGTAGCAGGTGTGTAGCCTGCAGCAGGTGTGTAGCCTGAACAGGTGTATAGCCTGGAGCAGGTGTATAGCCTGCAGCAGGTGTGTAGCCTGCAGCTGGTGTATAGCCTGGAGCAGGTGTATAGCCTGCAGCAAGTGTATAACCTGCAGCAGGTGTGTAGCCTGCACATGGGTTATAACACCATACAGGATAATGGGCAACTACCAGCAAAATACGAGGCATTCTTTTCTTCATCTTGTTGACCTTCTGCTGGCAAGAATAGTCACCAGGATATTTCAAATCAATGTTTGTGTCGAGAAGAAATTGCAACGTTATAACGACCCTTATGTAGAGGAGTGCCTGTGTGAGGCTCTATAATGAAACAGAAATATGTTTCAGCAGAAATCTATGCAATTCCTCTCGTATGTTCAGTGAACGAAAACTAATTTTGAATAGATACTCAGTAATGTAACCAGTGGAGCTCTGTAATGACTGAGGTCGGGCGACTTGGGTCTCGTGTTCAACACTTTCCGAGATGTGCCCAACCTTCCTGCACAGTGGTGGAGGTGGACCTTGAAGCCTAGCCGAGCTGGGATGCACGATACAAGTGTTCTAGCCGAACCCTTGCCAGGTCATGGCCTTCTGGTAATACCTGTTCTGAATGTGTTTGACTTAATATGCTAAATAGTTGATGCTTGTTTATATTTCATTAGCCAGTTATGTACACATGTAAATGGCTAGGAAGAGATACAGCTAGCGCCCTGAGGCAAAGCTGTACACTGCCATCACCCCAGTGTGTGTGTGTGTGTGTGTGTGTGTGTGTGTGTGTGTGTGTGTGTGTGTGTGTGTGTGAAGGGTAGCCCGGCCCATTCCGCGCCTTCAACAGGGTGTCGTAAAAATATATATAGGACAATGAAGATAAATATTAGTGTCAGTAAAGTTTGATTATATTGTGAAGTAATGCGGTGATGCCTTCTTGAGTTTGTGAGGTAATGGCTTTCTCGCTGTGTCTTCCTGAGGACATCATGATGATGAGGGAGGGTCGTGAGGTTGGCTGCTCCTGCACATAAGCCTTGCAGTTGTTGTTGCCTCCCGCCCCCTCACCCTCTCCCGCCCGTGCGCAACAGGGGAGTATTCCCCCCTTACCCCACACACACACACACAACTTTTCGCAAATACAGTGTTTTATTTATTTTTATGAAGATATTTTGCAGGTTGTTGGATTTGGAGATTTTCATCTTGAAAATCTTTTACTTTTGTAAGTCTATATTGGCAAAGCACTTCAAAGGTAACATGAGTGAAAGGCACATACATGGCTCAGGGTAGGTGGATGAAAGTACAGTACGTTACAGCGGGTACATACATAGCTCACGGGAGGTGGATACAGTGCGTTACAGTGGTTGCAGTACATGGCTCAGGGTAGGTAGACAAAAGCACAGTGCGTTACAGTGCATGTAGTACACAGGAAGGTGACGAGCAGGCACCATTGGGTCCAGGGACCGTACTAGTCCTCGTCTTACCAGAGAGAGGAGGGAGCTGGTAGGAAGGAGCGGTGGATGTGGCTATCCTTCATAACGTCCCAGTACAGTTGTCACAAGACCCGCTGGGACTTTCATCCTTCACTTAAAGAGAATTTTTGAATTTCTTTAAGTACTGGAATGTTTACTTATCTTGTAAGTGGAGTTAGTTTCTCAAAATGAAGGAGTTGTTGCCAGACTTGATAACCAAACAGGAAGATTTCTTAAATTTAGGGAGAATTTAAGGCAGGAAGAACCAAACCTTCAAGAACGACTGTACGATCCTTGAGAGCGACGGTACGATACTTGAGAGCGACGGTACGATACTTGAGAGCGACGGTACAATACTTGAGAGCGACGGTACAATCCTCGAGAGCGACGGTGCGATCCTTGAGAGCGACGGTACGATACGAGAGCGACGGTACGATACCTGAGAGCGACGGTACGATACTTGAGAGCGACGGTACGATACTTGAGAGCGACGGTACAATCCTCGAGAGCGACGGTGCGATCCTTGAGAGCGACGGTACGATACGAGAGCGACGGTACGATACTTGAGAGCGACGGTACAATACTTGAGAGCGACGGTACAATCCTCGAGAGCGACGGTAAGATACTTGAGAGCGACGATACGATCCTTGAGCATGAAGGAACGACCTAAGACTCGTACCGTCTTGCTCTTGGGTCGTGTCATGCCAGTCGTGGGGTTAAGTTGTCACAGACTAAATGTGGTCATCATTACAACCCAGCCCGGGCCGACCCAGCCATCCCCTGCCACCCATACACCACACCACACTGATTACATTGATCCAGGACCTGACACTGTCCATCATGTCCCAATCTACCTACCCACCACGGCTATCACAAACTGAAATGTATATATATATATATATATATATATATATATATATATATATATATATATATATATATATATATATATATATATATATATATATATATATATATATATATATATATATATATATATTCCTATGAGTCCACGGGGATGATGATCCTTTCCAATATATATATATATATATATATAGAGGATGTGTGGATCAGGTGTTTGCTTTGAAGAATGTATGTGAGAAATACTTAGAAAAGCAAATGGATTTGTATGTAGCATTTATGGATCTGGAGAAGGCATATGATAGAGTTGATAGAGATGCTCTGTGGAAGGTATTAAGAATATATGGTGTGGGAGGCAAGTTGTTAGAAGCAGTGAAAAGTTTTTATCGAGGATGTAAGGCATGTGTACGTGTAGGAAGAGAGGAAAGTGATTGGTTCTCAGTGAATGTAGGTTTGCGGCAGGGGTGTGTGATGTCTCCATGGTTGTTTAATTTGTTTATGGATGGGGTTGTAAGGGAGGTAAATGCAAGAGTCCTGGAAAGAGGGGCAAGTATGAAGTCTGTTGGGGATGAGAGAGCTTGGGAAGTGAGTCAGTTGTTGTTCGCTGATGATACAGCGCTGGTGGCTGATTCATGTGAGAAACTGCAGAAGCTGGTGACTGAGTTTGGTAAAGTGTGTGGAAGAAGAAAGTTGAGAGTAAATGTGAATAAGAGCAAGGTTATTAGGTACAGTAGGGGTGAAGGTCAAGTCAATTGGGAGGTGAGTTTGAATGGAGAAAAACTGGAGGAAGTGAAGTGTTTTAGATATCTGGGAGTGGATCTGTCAGCGGATGGAACCATGGAAGCGGAAGTGGATCATAGGGTGGGGGAGGGGGCGAAAATTTTGGGAGCCTTGAAAAATGTGTGGAAGTCGAGAACATTATCTCGGAAAGCAAAAATGGGTATGTTTGAGGGAATAGTGGTTCCAACAATGTTGTATGGTTGCGAGGCGTGGGCTATGGATAGAGATGTGCGCAGGAGGATGGATGTGCTGGAAATGAGATGTTTGAGGACAATGTGTGGTGTGAGGTGGTTTGATCGAGTAAGTAACGTAAGGGTAAGAGAGATGTGTGGAAATAAAAAGAGCGTGGTTGAGAGAGCAGAAGAGGGTGTTTTGAAATGGTTTGGGCACATGGAGAGAATGAGTGAGGAGAGATTGACCAAGAGGATATATGTGTCGGAGGTGGAGGGAACGAGGAGAAGAGGGAGACCAAATTGGAGGTGGAAAGATGGAGTGAAAAAGATTTTGTGTGATCGGGGCCTGAACATGCAGGAGGGTGAAAGGAGGGCAAGAAATAGAGTGAATTGGAGTCATGTGGTATACAGGGGTTGACGTGCTGTCAGTGGATTGAAGCAAGGCATGTGAAGCGTCTGGGGTAAACCATGGAAAGCTGTGTAGGTATGTATATTTGCGTGTGTGGACGTGTGTATGTACATGTGTATGGGGGGGGGGGTTGGGCCATTTCTTTCGTCTGTTTCCTTGCGCTACCTCGCAAACGCGGGAGACAGCGACAAAGTATAAAAAAAAAAAAAAAAAAAATATATATATATATATATATATATATATATATATATATATATATATATATATATATATATATATTTTTTTTTTTTTTTTTTTTTTTCATTCTATTCGCCATTTCCCGCGATAGCGAGGTAGCGTTAAGAACAGAGGACTGGGCCTTTGAGGGAATATCCTCACCTGGACCTCTCCTCTGTTCCTTCTTTTGGAAAAAAAAAAAAAAAAAAAAAAAAAAACGAGAGGGGAGGATTTCCAGCCCCCCGCTCCCTTCCCTTTTAGTCGCCTTCTACGACACGCAGGGAATACGTGGGAAGTATTCTTTCTCCCCTATCCCCAGGGATATATATATATATATATATATATATATATATATTCCTATGAGTCCACGGGGATGATGATCCTTTCCAATATATATATATATATATATATATATATATATATATATATATATATATATATATATATATGTGTGTGTGTGTGTGTGTGTGTGTGTGTGTGTGTGTGTGTGTGTGTGTGTGCAGATAAAGCCACAGGGGAAATGAAAGCGCAGTTGCAAGATCTTTCTTTTCGCTTCCTCAGTTTGCCTCAGGATATAAACGAAAGATCTTGCAACTTCCCTTTCGTTTCTCCTGTGGCTTTACCTGTGCTTGTTATGCGCAAGTGTCTACAACATATATATATATATATATATATATATATATATATATATATATATATATATATATATATATATATATATATATATATATATATAATGTTGGAAAGGATCACAATTTTGCGCGTGATCAAGATATTCCTATGAGTCCATGGGGAAAATGAAACTCGAAAAGTTCCCAAGTGCACTTTCCTGTAATAATCACATCATCAGGGGAGACACAAGAGAGAAATATAACAGTCAGTTAATATACATCGAAGAGACGAAGCTAGGACGCCATGTGGTAAAAATGGCAAACAAAACAAAGGCCCCATTCGTTCACACTCAGTCTCTAGCTGTCATGTAATAATGCACCGAAACCACAGCTCCCTTTCCACATCCAGGCCCCACACAACTTTCCATGGTTTACCCCAGACGCTTCACATGCCCTGGTTCAATCCATTGACAGCACGTCGACCCCGGTATACCATATCGTTCCAATTCACTCTATTCCTTGCACGCATTTTACCCTCCTGCTTGTTCAGGCCCCGATAATTCAAAATCTTTTTCACTCCATCTTTCCACCTCCAATTTGGTCTCCCACTTCTCCTCGCTCCCTCTACCTCTGACACATATATCCTCTTGGTCAATCTTTCCTCACTCATTCTCTCCATGTGACCAAACCATTTCAAAACACCCTCTTCTGCTCTCTCAACCACACTCTTTTTATTTCCACACATCTCTCTTACCCTTACATAACTTACTCGATCAAACCACCTCACACCACATATTGTCCTCAAACATCTCATTTCCAGCACATCCACCCTCCTACGCACAACTCTATCCATAGCCCACGCCTCGCAGCCATACAACATTGTTGGAACCACTATTCCTTCAAACATACCAATTTTTGCTTTCGGAGATAATGTTCTCGACTTCCAAACATTCTTCAACGCTCCCAGAATTTTCGCCCCCTCCCCCACCCTATGATTCACTTCAGCTTCCATGGTTCCATCCGCTGCCAGATCTACTCCCAGATATCTAAAACACTTTACTTCCTCCAGTTTTTCTCCATTCAAACTTACCTCCCAATTAACTTGACCCGTTTAATGACTTGTTTAATGTTGAAGATATCGTAATATTCTGTACGGTAATACTTGTGTAAATTATGTCCTATAACGAGCCAGCTCGACGTGTATGGTATCACGTGACTCGCCTGTCCTACACACTGGTTGTCACGGGCTTGTCCAACCCAAGGTGTCAGGAACCAAGCCAATAAAGGACCCATTTTCTCTACCATGAATGAATCATGAGAGGACAAACTCCAGTAAATACACTCGCTACTGATGCATTCATAGTGAACCATTATTTTCTCATACATTACAAAATGTTTTGATATTTCATGATCTGTGTAAAACTTGACCTTTTACCTCTACAGAGGCGAGTTAGTGGGCGCTGAGCAGATACATCATTTTGAACCTGGATGACGTTTGACATTTATTTGCTCTAAATGTTAAGTCACAGCGGAATAGGATTTATAGTTTCATGTGGAGTTCCACAGTGCGACCCAGAGCTGTGCCACACCACGTACCTGCAAGTAATGGAGTTCAGTGTGGACGATCGCACAGATGGTAGGTGAAGGTGCGCGGAGTGACTGGTAAGTGGAGGAGTGCTGAGTGACTGGTAGGTGAAGGTGTGCTGAGTGACTGGTAGGTGGAGGTGTGCTGAGTGACTGGTAGGTGGAGATGTGCTGAGTGACTGGTAGGTGAAGGTGTGCTGAGTGACTGGTAGGTGAAGGTGCGCGGAGTGACTGGTAGGTGAAGGTGTGCTGAGTGACTGGTAGGTGAAGGTGTGCTGAGTGACTGGTAGGTGAAGGTGCGCGGAGTGACTGGTAGATGGAGGTGTGCTGAGTGACTGGTAGGTGGAGATGTGCTGAGTGACTGGTAGGTGGAGGTGTGCTAAGTGACTGGTAGGTGGAGATGTGCTGAGTGACTGGTAGGTGGAGGTGTGCTGAGTGACTGGTAAGTGGAGATGTGTTGAGTGACTGGTAGGTGACGGTGCGCGGAGTGACTGGTAGGTGGAGGTGTGCTGAGTGACTGGTAGGTGGAGGTGTGCTGAGTGACTGGTAGGTGGAGGTGTGCTGAGTGATTGGTAGGTGGAGGTGTGCTGAGTGACTGGTAAGTGGAGATGTGCTGAGTGACTGGTAGGTGGAGGTGTGCTGAGTGACTGGTAAGTGGAGGTGTGCTGAGTGACTGGTAGGCGGAGGTGTGCTGAGTGACTGGTAGGTGGAGGTGTGCTGAGTGACTGGTAAGTGGAGATGTGCTGAGTGACTGGTAGGTGGAGGTGTGCTAAGTGACTGGTAGGTGGAGGTGTGCTGAGTGACTGGTAGGTGACGGTGCGCGGAGTGACTGGTAGGTGGAGGTGTGCTGAGTGACTGGTAGGTGAAGGTGTGCTGAGTGACTGGTAGGTGGAGATGTGCTGAGTGACTGGTAGGTGAAGGTGTGCTGAGTGACTGGTAGGTGGAGATGTGCTGAGTGACTGGTAGATGGAGGTGTGCTGAGTGACTGATAGTTGAAGGTGTGCTGAGTGACTGATAGGGGAGGTGTGCTGAGTGACTGGTAGGTGAAGGTGTGCTGAGTGACTGGTAGGTGAAGGTGTGCTGACTGACTGGTAGGTTCAACTAGAATTACTAGATCGAGGAAAGTATCCTTCATTTAACTCACAGTTATACACATTTACAGTCAAGTTTGCCAATCTTTTTAACAAGTGGACGAGAGTTATACATCATTTAGAGAAAGACACTTCTAGTTCACATTAAGCGAACATTCCTCCCCTTTAAAAGTGAGACAACAACTGGAGCGGAGTCTGAGAGCGAGAGAGCAGTGGCCCGCCGTAAGGCTTTCATTCCCAGCGGTAAAAGCAAGTGTTTGTCGAGCGCGGCCTGAAGGAGCCTAGTTAATTACCCGAACGTCTGCCCCGACGGATCCCTCCATGGACGCCATTCAAGGACGGGAGGCGCCCGTGGACTGCAGCTAGGCTCCCTGCTGAGCACTGCCTTGCTTCTAACCTCCTGACGAGGACACACCTCGTCTATGAAGGCGGTATGCCCTCCCTGTGTGACTATGACACGCCCCTTCCGTGAGAACACAGACTCTTCTGTGAAGAGGCCACGCCGAGACACGCCCCCTCTGCCGTGACCCCACGTTGTTTGCTAAGAGACCACGCCTTTTTATCCCGATAGCATGACCCTGTAACAAAAACCACGCCTCCTGTTTGACGACGATACGCTATAAACAGGACTAGTTGCCTCTGTTATAACTCCTCCTGCTCTACCACGATGACACAACCCTTTACTTGATAAGGATGCGCTTACTCTCAGCTTAGACTTTCCCTTTATCTAATGAAGATACGTTGCGAAGGACACTCCCGTATCTGATGGGTATGTGTTTAGTAGATGAAAACACGGGCCTTCAGCGACAAGGCCACGTTCCCTGTACCCACAGGAGGCCAGCTCTTTTGATGGTACTTCCTATCCATACTTGCACCGCGTGTGTTTACGTCTGGACACATGAAGCGTGCCGCTTGCACTTCAGTGTTGGTGCACCTGCCTACCTTTTGCTGCCGCAGAGATATTCGTTGACATATATCTGTTTTTTTTGTTTTTTTTGCGATGGTTCTTTACCACAGATTTTATGTTTACAGTCGTGAATTGATGAGCGAAGAAACGTGACGTGGCGATGTTGTGGAATCGCCTATCCGTGTGTTCCTCTGACCGTCCTCATGTATCGTATGTGTTGCAAGGATTGTTGTCAAAGATCATCTTGTTGCAATGTTCCGTATATCGGGAGGATCTAACGTAACCTAACCCAGTGGAAACTGCTTTATCCTTGGAGAGTGGAAGGCGTGAATTCACCTGAAACAGATTCCTTTAGGGAAGTGGTCTTTGTTTCATTGGACTGAAGCCTTCATTATGGACCACTGGGTTGAGGCCTTCAGTATGGCCCACTGAGTTAAGGCCTTCAGTAAGGACCCCTGGGTTGAGGCCTTCGGTGAGGACCACTGGGTTGAGGCTTTCGGTGAGGACCACTGGGTTGAGGCCTTCAGTAAAGACAGCTGGGCTGAGGCTTTCGGTAAGGGCCACTAGATTGAGGCCTTCAGTAAGGACCCCCTGGGTTGAGGCCTTCAGTAAGGACCACTGGGTTGAGGCCTTCAGTAAAGACAACTGGGCTGAGGCTTTCGGTAAGGGCCACTAGGTTGAGGCCTTCAGTAAGGACCCCCTGGGTTAAGGCCTTCAGTAAGGACCCCCTGGGTTGAGGCCTTCAGTAAGGACCCCCTGGGTTGAGGCCTTCAGTAAGGACCAGTGTGCTAAAGTGTTCAGAGTGTGCATCGTCGTTAGTGTCCCTCCAGCAGGGCTCTTTAGCCTGACGACGTTTGCCGACAGTAAACGTCCTTGACTCTCTCAGTGTTGCAGCCCCCGCCGGCGCATGGTTATCCTCACCCTCCTGGGCTATATACACAAGCACAGTGTTACCGTCGATGTAGTGATGTTGGTCGCTGGTACAAGCTCTGTACTGATGTACGAGTCTCATATGCAGTCCACATCAGTGAATGTAACACTTACTGAGAAAGGCAAAAATCTTTATCATTTTTTCCCTGCTATACACGAAGTTCTACCAATATTTTATTATCGTGTGAGGACATCTTCATCACTGCTATCATTACTAGTTTAAATGAACCTTTTGGACATTATTTTTCTACTCATGAACCTCTGCTTTACACACGTACTCATCGTCCATGTTGCCTCACACAGGATACAGAAGTAATCATGGTCTAATAGGGGCTTGATACAGTACCAAAGCATCGACCAAAGTGACATTTAGTGACATTTTCTTTTAGCTAGAACTGTGCACCCCTCAGCACAGGTTCCTTACATGCCTCGGGCTGCAAGGCTGACGTTTTGCCGTTCCAACTAACTCCTCCAGTAATGTTCCTGGGTCTCTATGGAATCCTTACAAGTACTTACAGCATCCAGATCTTATTTTGTTTTGAATACTGGACTGAAGACCATCTGAAATTCATGGATGTAGGCTCTTAAGTTGTTTGGTACAGCAGGAAGTCATGTGGGCCTCAGGATGCTGTGTGATGTGTACCTTCACTCTCTCTCTCTCTCTCTCTCTCTCTCTCTCTCTCTCTCTCTCTCTCTCTCTCTCTCTCTCTCTCTTGCAGTAGGTCACAGTGATGCGCGTGATCAAGTATTTGCTGATAATCACGAGGAAAAATGAAACACGATGAGACTCAAGTACGCTTTCTTGTGATTTATACACTGTCGGGAAGATACACGAATGAAACAGAAGACTTCGAAACGTCAGTATATATGTAAGACAGGCGGAGCTAAGACACTGTTGGCACTCAAGTGTTTGTGGTTTGTGGTTCTCGGGTCTGGCATCCAGCTGGTCATAAAATTTATTATATTGCCAACACTGGAAACCGTTTACAAATTTTGCTTATGACAAAGCCATCCAGTTTATATAGATCTTCTTTAGTATTCATGTTGCAATACCTTGTGGAAGTAAGAGATTTTCAGTGATATTTCTCATGGTCAAGGAGTTACGAGTTATAACTGGAGCAGCACTATTCCAGTCAATAAGATGGTCATAATTTCTAACAAGATTAAACACAGCACGTGAATCTTATCCTGTTCTTATACATTATTTATGTTGGTTAAGTCAAACGGAGAGATCCCTCCCGACCAGTCTGCCTAATATAAAACATTACAGCTTTTACAAGTTAACTTGTAAACACAACCTGTAAAATTTTATGGCGAGTTATTAGTTAAGATATTCTTAATGGTATTGGTATCGCTGAAGGCTACATTTACATATAGTCCCTGAGTAGGTTGAGAACTGCCGTAAAGTTATTACTAAATGAAAAAACTGAAAGATTCTTGGTATGAGAGGGAGTTATAGGGTTAACTCTAGAATAAGATTTATTTGCCAACTTAAGAAATTTATCAATGAAAGATCTAGGATGGTTTATCTTGGATGTGATAGAATATATCCTCTCAGAATCTTCATCAATACATTCTGAACTGCATATACGTAATGCCTGAGAAACATAGGTGGAATGATGATTATTTGAGTCTATCATACTCTGCTGAATACTAACAAATATAAGAAAACATATTTGTAGGTTTTCTGTAAATGCAAAACTTGAACATGTTTCCAGCCGTATGGATGAAACAGTCTAAACATGGTAACGCAATCATTTTCTACTCCCACAGTAAATTTATTAGAAGGTACAAAATTGTTAAGCACTGCCAGAAATGTTTGTAAGTTTTCACTTCTTGGCCAAACACAAAGAACATTATCTACATAAGTAAACCAGATTGCCCTAGATGGTAAGGTATCCCTTAAGTGTCTCTTCTCACCGACAATTTTTCCTCTTTACCGAAAAGCTCATATTCCTATGAGTCCACGGGGAAAATGAAACACGTTAAGTTCCCAAGTGCACTTTCTTGTAGTAATCACATCATCAGGGGAGACACAAGAGAGAAATATAAAAGTCACTTGATATACAACGAAGAGACACTGTTAGGACGCCATTTGGTAAACCAATGGCGTCTTAGCTACGTCTGTTCTCTGTATATCAACTGACTGTTTACGTCTTCTATCTCATTCTTGTATCTCCCCTGACGATGTGATCATTACACGAAAGTACACTTGGGAATGTATCGTATTTGATTTTCCTCATGGTTATCAGCATATACTAGATTACTCGCATTACTGTAAACTATTGCAATATATGCATACATACATATACATACACACACATACACATACACATACATATACATATATACTCATGTACATATTCATACTTCTCCTTCATCCATTTCCGGCGCCACCCCACCCCAAAGGAAACAGCATCGCCACCCCCTGCGTCAGCGAGGTAGCGCCATGTATGTGAACAACTTTCCACCAACGTATACACCGTTACCCAGACTGAGTTAGGCTGGATGTGGTATCGGCCGTGTGTGTCGCGCTGTATCAGAGTCACTCTTTTTAATTGCTCTTTTTCTCGGTGTTTACGGTTCAGGTGATGTCATTATTGGAATTATTGCTCAACATATAATTAGTTGTGATAATTGCGGACATTGGTTTATTGACTGTGTACATTTGACAGCATTTGATTATGGTTAATATGATTTATGATAACTGGGATTATGTAGACGTGTCCAGTGGCCAAGTAGATCTTTTTCTTCTTAGGCACGAAAGATCGCCAAGGTCTCGGGGTCCGAGCCTGAGTGCCTCTCTTTGTTTTTGCATATCCTACTTAATCCTCTTTTAAAGGTAATCCGAAAGTCCTCGTCCTAACTTCCTCTCCCCATCCTGCCCTAGGAGTCCCATCGATCTTCTAAAGGGCTTCTCACAACGCTCAGGAAGCTAGCCACGTCCACCGGGCGGAACCACAGGTCATAAAGTGTGACGGTGATGTGTGTGTGTGTGTGTGTGTGTGTGTGTGTGTGTGTGTGTGTGTGTGTGTGTGTGTGTGTGAGGAGAGCGCACGACAACTGAGCATTAAGTGTTCGGTGTCTCCATTGTGGTAGCTGCATCATGGGCATGAGGGGGTCTTCCTCATCGGCACACAGTATTATACATCCACTTTCCTTTGTGTGTGAGCTCGTTACTGGCCTGATTTGGGATCCTCGTTTCCTTCTAAGACACTTGAAAAAGAAAAAGAAGGGGCCCCTCAGAACATACCCCCCCTACCCCCCGACAAACACACACACACACACACACACACACACACACACACACACACACACACACACACACACACACACACACACACACACACACAACTTTTAAAAAGACAGGGGGATGGGCAAGGTTTGCCTGGTGCCCATGGAAGCTCTCGGCACCTCTGTCTATATATATTACTGACACATTTAAGGAAATTCCTTTTTTAGCAATATTTGTAACTGATAGTCTGCGAATACAGGTAAATATGGTGAAGACACCCAAACTTCACGAGTAGATAAGAGTCTTGTGTTTGAATATGACCCGAGACACATGGTTGATCTCAGGAGACTTACTGCATTGTGTGCTGGTGCCTGATTAGTGGTTGGCCTGGTGAGGTAGCCTCCACAGCCAGCACCACTGTTGACTGGGCTGTTTAGTCAGTGACTGGACGATCATGTTGCTTCCTACCTCGGCCGCTTTGGTAGTAAAGAGGAGGCAGGCTGGCCCGTGAGACAGGCTGGTACGGGAGATAAGATGGGCCGGGCCTGGAGTGTGGTGATGTACTGGTGAAGATGAGGGAGGAAAAGTCAGGGCCGGGGATGGAGTGTAGTGCTGTGCTAGTGAAGTGGGGTGGGAGGAGTACTCTGAAAGTTTTAGTATGGACCTCAGACTGTATTGTTTATTTTACAGTGGGAGAATAAGAAAGACATATAAGGAAATCTATGTTTACGTATAGTCAGTGATAATTGATAGTCCTTTCCAGTTGCTGGAACGATGGCCGTGGCTCAGGCTTGCGGCTCGAGGGATGAAGACATCCAGGCTCTGCTTCCAGGCAGAGACGACCTAAAGACAGAACACAGCTCCCAGGCTGAGTGTCACCGAACACGGTGTCTCCAGACTACTTTCAGGCAGATGTCCCCCAGCTGGAGAGTCTCCCAGCACACGGGGTCCAGGCATATTGCTTCATATCCTGGCTGTATCAACACCACAGTAGATACACCACTCTCCTAGTGAGCCTTGGTCAGACCCTGCCACAGGACAGTGGGGAGGCAGAGGATTGACCCCACCACAGGATGGTGGTGAGGCAGGGGAGGAGCTGACCATACCACAGGATGGTGGTGAGGCAGGGGAGAGGTTGACCATACCACAGGACGGTGGTGAGGCAGGGGAGGGGCTAACCGTACCACAGGATGGTGGTGAGGAAGGGAATGGGCTGACCATACCACAGGATGGTGGTGAGGCAGGGGAGAGGTTGACCATACCACAGGACGGTGGTGAGGCAGGGGAGGGGCTGACCATACCACAGGATGGTGGTGAGGCAGGGGAGAGGTTGACCATACCACAGGATGGTGGTGAGGCAGGGGAGGGGCTGACCATACCACAGGATGGTGGTGAGGCAGGGGAGAGGTTGACCATACCACAGAATGGTGGTGAGGCAGGGGAGAGGTTGACCATACCACAGGATGGTGGTGAGGCAGGGGAGAGGTTGACCATACCACAGAATGGTGGTGAGGCAGGGGAGAGGTTGACCATACCACAGGATGGTGGTGAGGCAAGGGAGGGGCTGACCATACCATAGGACGGTGGTGAGGCAGGGGAGAGGCTAACCATACCACAGGATGGTGGTGAGGCAGGGGAGGGGCTGACCATACCACAGGACGATGGTGAGGCAGGGGAGGGGCTGACCTCATCAAAGGACTTTATGATTCAGGGTCCTGACCCTGCCATAAGACGAGGACCCTCCGCCTCATGAATCTCGCCAGCTGTGGCACCTCGCATGTCACACAAGTTACCCACTAGTTTTCATAACTTGGTTACGACGCTTGGGATGGCCTCCCCCAGCACAGGATGGCATTATTTACATCTTTATGGGCCCGATGGGTATTGTTACAGCATGTCGGTGGTGGGCCTCAGTCCTGCCCTGCACACAGGTCCTGAAATTATTCCACCATCCTAACAACCACCTGACCGACTCTTTAAACTAATTTGGTTTTCTGTATTTTACAGGTATGTTGGAGTCTTGCCGCCGTGTTCTTGATCGTTCACCACACGATCAGTCTACCACATGTGAGTCTACCACACGGTTAGTTTACCACAAGGTCAGCCTACCATACGGCCAGTTTACCTCAAGGTTAGTCTACCACAAGGTCAGTTTACCATACGGTCAGTTTACTACAAGGTCAGTCTACCACAAGGTCAGTTTACCATACGTTCACTCTACCGCACAGTCAGTTTGCTGCACAGTCTACCACTAGGTGAATCTACCACACAGTCAGTTTACCACTAGGTGAATCTACCACACAGTCAGTTTACCACGCGTACAGTCGACCACAGTGTGAATCTTCCTTACGGTCAGTCTTCCGCCCAAGGAGTCTACCACACGACGAGTACCACACGACGAGTACCACACAAGGAGTCTACCACACAGTAAGTACCACACAAGGAGTCTACCACACGACGAGTACCACACAAGGAGTCTTCCACACAGTAAGTACCACACAAGGAGTCTTCCACACAGTAAGTACCACACAAGGAGTCTACCACACGACGAGTACCACACAAGGAGTCTACCACACAGTAAGTACCACACAAGGAGTCTTCCACACAGTAAGTACCACACAAGGAGTCTACCACACAGTAAGTACCACACAAGGAGTCTACCACACAGCAAGTACCACACAAGGAGTATATGTACCAAACAATGTGTCTACCACACAATGAATCTATCTCACGGTCAGTGTACCACATGGTTAGTCTGCCACACGTCCACCAGGCGGGACTAAGACGTGATGCTCCTTCAGATGTCAAACATCGCCCAGGGAGTACCCTAGGGACCAGTTTGAGGCCCAGTGGTTTTTTGCACTGTGTTTGAACGACATTGTTGACACCTGCAAACGAGTCCGACTCTGTCTCTCTGCCGACGACATGACTGTGTACAATTGTCTATAGTCTGGAGCAGCTTTTTACCTGGGTCTGTTGAGTGAGGTCCGCTCCTGTTGTGTCGAATAGGTTCTCTTTAGAATGTACAAATGACGTTTTACTTGATATTCATTAGAAAGGCAGACCCTTCTTCCTGACATTAACATACCCTTGTCAGACACTGACTCTAACGTTATGACTGCCAGGTTTTAAGCCTCACACTCCAATATGTCAGTGTAGTAAAGAGTCACACTTCCTCAGTGTCCAGCGGAGTGTGTGGGATGACGTCCTGTATCCCAAACCCTCCTGACATCCAAGCCGAGTCATTCCAGCGCTCGTTCATTAGTTTACCCGCAAACTAATACATTTTATAGCTGGATTATTGTGGCCCACAAAGCCATAATACAGCCTATCATCGGCTCTCCTGGAACGTTATCCACGGTTCTCCTGGAACGTTATCCACGGTTCTCCTGGAACGTTATCCACGGTTCTCCTGGAACGTTATCCACGGTTCTCCTGGAACGTTATCCACGGTTCTCCTGGAACGTTATCCACGGTTCTACTGGAACGTTATCCACGGTTCTCCTGGAACGTTATCCACGGTTCTCCTGGAACGTTATCCACGGTTCTTCTGGAACGTTATCCACGGTTCTCCTGGAACGTTATCCACGGTTCTCCTGGAACGTTATCCACGGTTCTCCTGGAACGTTATCTACGGTTCTCCTGGAACGTTATCCACGGTTCTCCTGGAACGTTATCCACGGTTCTCCTGGAACGTTATCCACGGCTCTCCTGGAACGTTATCCACGGTTCTCCTGGAACGTTATCCACGGTTCTCCTGGAACGTTATCCACGGTTCTTCTGGAACGTTATCCACGGCTCTCCTGGAACGTTATCCACGGCTCTCCTGGAACATTATCCACGGTTCTCCTGGAACGTTATCCACGGTTCTTCTGGAACGTTATCCACGGTTCTCCTGGAACGTTATCCACGGTTCTCCTGGAACGTTATCCACGGTTCTCCTGGAACGTTATCTACGGTTCTCCTGGAACGTTATCCACGGTTCTCCTGGAACGTTATCCACGGTTCTCCTGGAACGTTATCCACGGTTCTCCTGGAACGTTATCCACGGTTCTTCTGGAACGTTATCCACGGTTCTCCTGGAACGTTATCCACGGTTCTCCTGGAACGTTATCCACGGTTCTCCTGGAACGTTATCCACGGTTCTCCTGGAACATTATCCACGGTCGTCCTGGAACGTTATCCACGGTTCTCCTGGAACGTTATCCACGGTTGTCCTGGAACATTATCCATTGGTGGTAGGGTTGGGTTAGAGGCGGGGTGTGGCTAGGCGAGCCAGCAGCAGCAGCAGCAGCAGGAGACCCTCCAGGCCAGGCCGGGTCGACTGAGATGCTTTTATGAACGAAATTACCCGGGATTGTTTGCATTCCTGTTGCTGGTTATTATGCTTGTTGCTTGAGGCGCTCAGGAGCGGGGAATTGTGTGTTCTACACACACACACACACACACACACACGCAGACAAAGCAGCAGCAGCAGCTGATGAAGTAATGACCAGTAGACAAGTGGAAGTTAACTAAGGTGAAGGGGAAGATTCTAATGCTGGCAGACTGGGGAGGCAACAGACTACCAAGACCCACACAAAGAAATGCCTTGAATCTATTATCATTATTGTTATATATATATATATATATATATATATATATATGTATATATATATATATATATATATATATATATATATATATATATATATATATATATATATATATATATATCTCACACACACACACACACACACACACACACACACATATATACATAATCGCTATTTCCTACGTCAGCGAGGTATAGCTCCAGGAAACAGACGAAAGTGGCTCCATCCACTCATATACACAGATATATACATAAACGCCCACATACGCACATGTACATACATATACATACACATACGCAGATATATACATACTCAGCCTCCACATGTACATATACTTGCTTGCCTTCATCCATTTGTGTCGCTACCCCTCCCCACAGAAAACAGCATCGCTACCTCCTGCTTCAGTGAGGTAGAGCCAGGAAAACATACAAAAAAGGCCACAGTCGTTCACACTCAGTCTCTAGCTGCCATGTGTAATGTACCGAAACCACAGCTCCCTATCTACATCCAGGGTCCATAGACCTTTCCATGATTTACCCGAGACGCTTCACATGCCCTGGCTCAGTCCATTGACAGTACGTCGACCCCGGTATTCCACGTTGTTCCATTTCACTCTGTTCCTTGCACGTCTCTCACCCTCCTGAATGTTCAGGCCCCAATCGCTCAAAATCTTTTTCACTCCATCCTTCTACCTCCAATTTGGCCTCCCGCTTCTTGTTCCCTCCACCTCTGACACATATATGCTCTTTGTCAATCTTTCCTCA
Source organism: Panulirus ornatus (assembly GCF_036320965.1). Classification (NCBI taxonomy): domain Eukaryota; kingdom Metazoa; phylum Arthropoda; class Malacostraca; order Decapoda; family Palinuridae; genus Panulirus; species Panulirus ornatus. The sequence continues at coordinate 14,252,030 of NC_092258.1, read as the reverse complement.
CTCATTCTCTCTATACGTCCAAACCATTTCAACACACCTTCTGCTCTCTCAACCACACTCTTTTTATTTCCACACATTTCTCTTACCCTTACATTACTTATTCGATCAAACCACCTCACACCACATATTGTCCTCAAGCATTTCATTTCCAACACATCCACCCTCCTTCGTACAACCCTACATGTAACCCATGCCTCGCAACCTTATAACACTGTTGGAACTACTATTCCTTCAAACATTCCTATTTTTGCTCTGTTCTCTCCTTCCACATATTCTTCATCGCTCCCTAACCTTCGCCCCCTCCCCCACCCTGTGACTCACTTCCGTTTCCATGGTTCCATCCGCTGCTAAGTCCACTCCCAGATATCTCAAACATTTCACTTCCTCCAATTTTTTTCCATTCACTCTTACCTCCCAATTAACTTGTTCCTCAACCCTACTGAACCTAATAATCTTGCTCTTATTCACATTTACTCTCAACTTTCTCCTTTCACACACTTTTCCAAACTCAGTTACCAACCTCTGCAGTTTCTTACCCGAATCAGCCACTAGAGCTGTATCATCGGGGAGCAACAACTGCCTCACTTCCCAGTCCCTCTCATCCACAACAGACTGCATACTCGCCCCTCTCCCCAAAACTCTTGCATTTACCTCGCTAAACCCCAACCATAAACAAATTAAACAAGCATGGAGACATCACACACCCCTGCCGCAAACCGACATTCACTGGTAACCAATCACTCTCCTCTCTTCCTACTCGTACACATGCTTAAAACATCCTTGGTAAAAACTTTTCACTGCTTCGTGCAGTGATACTCTTAAAACCTTCCACAAAACATCTCTATCAGCCCTATCATGTACCTTCTCCAGATTCATAAAAGCTACATACAAATCCATTTGTTTTTTAAGTATTTCTCTCACACATTCTTCAAAGCAAACCCCTGATCCACACATCCTCTACCACTTTTGAAACCACTCTGCTCTTCCCCAATCTGATGCGCTGTATATGCCATCACCCTCTCAAGCAATACCCCCCCATATAATTTTCCAGGAATACTCAACAAACTTATACCTCTGTAGTGTAATGATGTTAGAAACTTTGATCATTGTATTGACTGATGTAATGCCATCTCAGTTATTAACTCTAACTCCTTTACCACGAGAAATATGATTGAATCTTCTATTATTAGATATACAAAGAATTGTAACATTAATATTAGTGAAGGTTTATACAAATTGGATAGCTTTATTGTTGATAAGATTTGTAAACAGTTCCCCATCTTGTCCACATAATAGATTTATGATACTCATGTTGCCAGACTCGAACGCACCCGATTGCCATTTGGGTAGTCATTTGTTCACCAAATGGCGTCCTAGTTACGTCTCTTCGTTGTATATCAACTGACTGCTATATTTTTACCGTGTATCTCCCCTGATGATGTGATTATTACACGAAAGTGCACTTGGAACTTATCGTGTTTCATTTCCCCGTGGACTCATAGGAATATACATGATCACGTGCTCAATTGTGATCCTTTCTAATATATATATATATATATATATATATATATATATATATATATATATATATATATATATATATATATACCCCTGAAGATAGGAGAGAAAGAATACTTCCCACGCATTCCCAGCGTGTCGTAGAAGGCAACTAAAAGGGATGGGAGCAGGGGGCTGGAAATCCTCCCCTCTCGGTTTTTTTTTAATTTTCCATATATATATATATATATATATATATATATATATATATATATATATATATATATATATATATATATATATATATATATATATATCCTAGCCTGAGTCAGGTAACTATTTTATCGACCTACCTCCCAGGAGTAGATGAACTGCTGGGTTGACTGTGGACCGACTGCCGCAACGAGGATTCGAACCTATGCGCTCGACTCTGGGCGGTCCGTGAGTGCGTCACGGTCTGGAACGCTAACTGCCACACCTAATTCCTAATGCTGAATAACAATAACTAATGTCACATGTTACAGTTACTGAATATGATTTTCTGAAGTGGAGAAGAAATACCACTGGAACGTGGATTTATATCCGACTTATTAACAGAGAGCTGTGATGAGGGAGGGTGCCATATTGTGGTAGTGAAGCAGAGCCAACATGACACTGATGCCAGGCGGCTGGGTGGTGATGCCAGGCAGGTGGATAGTGATGCCAGGCAGGTGGATAGTGATGTCAGGCAGGTGGATAGTGATGTCAGGCGGCTGGGTAGTGATGCCAGGCAGCTGGGTAGTGATGCTAGGCAGCTGGGATCAGGCAGCTGGGTAGTGATGCTAGGCAGCTGGGATCAGGCAGCTGGGTAGTGATGCCAGGCAGCTGGGTAGTGATGCCAGGCAGCTGGGATCAGGCAGCTGGGTAGTGATGCTAGGCAGCTGGGATCAGGCAGCTGGGTAGTGATGCTAGGCAGCTGGGATCAGGCAGCTGGGTAGTGATGCTAGGCAGCTGGGATCAGGCAGCTAAGTAGTGTTACCAGACAGTTAGGAAGTGGCGCCAGCTGCACCTCTGCTGAAGGGTCGCTCACACGGGTTATTGCTAATTGAAGTATTTGATTACAGTTCTGTCGATGGGAATTGCGCCATTGATTGGCCGATTTGCTGGTAGAAATCTTGCCAGTGATAGGCTGATCTGCTGGTGGGAACCGTGCCAGTGATTAGCGAAAGCTGATGGAGCGGGAGTAAGTCATGTCTTGTATCAGTTGTGGTGTCATGTCATGTTGTATTGTTACAATACATTTCCTCTTAGCTTTGTATTGTATGTATTGTTATAGTTTCAGATTTTCTCGCGATTGAAATCAAACTCGGAAAGTTTTTGGGGAACTGCAAACTAACTGGTCAAAGTAGAATCATTAGGATGCGAATGTTTCTGTAAACAGCAGATTCGTTCACTAATCTCCAAACTTTGGTGGTGAATTTGTCGATTTTCCTGCCAAGCTTTCACTTCAGCGTGTTCAGTAACATTTGTGAATCCCGGAGTCTGTTGGTTAAGGCCGGGAGACCAGGTGCCGTGAAGGCCTACATCTGGTTAGGTACTTGGACTTTAAGCCTATCATTGTCCTTAGTCATTAAGGTCGTCAGGGTCAAGTTATAACCGTCATTCGAATAAGCTGGGACATATGAATATCCCTCAGGTGTTCCAAGATAATTCTCAGACCCTATACATCCTCTCCAAATATATTGGCTCCTCGTTGGATCTGAGGAGCTCGACGCCGGAGGAGGGTTGGAACCTTGGGCAAGGCAGCCACTGATGCTTTTTGTGCCAATATGTGATAAGATCCTAATGATGATTATCCTGTAATGTCACGCCTGTGTCCGTGTGCGACCCTCTCTCTCTCTCCCTGTGTACACTATTTGTAGGGCCTGAGTCCATATATGACCCTCTCTGCATGTGTACACTCTGTAGGGCCACATCTTTGTCCATATATAACCCTCTTTTCGCACACCCTGTGTAGGGCCACAACTGTGTCCAAATATGACCCTCTTTCTCTCCGTGAGGGCCACATTTGTGGCCAAGTGCGACCTTCTCTCCAAGTTCACATTCTATAAGGCTGGCCACGATTGTGTCCTCGTACGACCCTCTCTCCGTGTGCGATATTTGATTATGCCAATATGAGCAGAGGTTGTTGTTCTTGTATCCATTATGGCGTTGTGATGTAAGATTTGAGTGACATTATGTGTATATTACATCAGTTGGGTTCCCTTTTATACAATCCCTATCACGCCCACTCTCGGTGTGATTTCATATGAGTCGTGTGCCTCACTGTGTGATGGCATGCTGATGATGTACCGTAATTTGATTGCTTAATTTGGAACTAGTTTTAATAAACGATGGATATCGGTATAGTTGAATGATCCTGGGGATCAATCCGTACGTTTGCCACTATGTCCCCCAAAACACCGGCCGTGCCGGCGCAGATGCGCGGTGTGGGTATGGTTCACGCCAGGCCATCACCATCTTTCATGACCGAGGGTAACTCATGCCCTCAAAGTCCTCCTTCTTGTAAATAGCTATAAACAACGTAAGCTGGTAGTACAGTTAGCTTTTAAACACGTAGATATTACGTATGTGAGCATAGACGTAGGAGCGTAGCCCTCAAGTTTATTGTGCTGTACCTGACGTGGGAGGAGACATGTATGTCAACACGAAAACATGACAGACATGTGTATGAGTAGCTGTGTTACCACTGACGTGCATGTCCTCTGCGGGGCCACATATACGAGCCTGGCACCCAGGGTGTTCACTGGTCAATACGAGCCTGGCACCCAGGGTGTTCACTGGTCAATATGAGCCTGGCACCCAGGGTGTTTATTGGTCTGTATGAACCTGGCACACCCAGGGTGTTCGCTGGTCTATATGAACCTGGCACCTAGGGTGTTGTCTGGTCTATACTAGCCTGGCACTTAGAGTGTTTACTGGTCTGTAAGAGCCTGGCACCCAGGGTGTTCACTGGTCAGTACTAGCCTGGCACCCAGGTTGTTTATTGGTCTGTATGAATCTGGCACCCAAGGTGTTCGCAGGTCTATATGAACCTGGCACCCACGGTGTTCTCTGGTCTATACTAGCCTGGCACCTAGGATGTTCACTGGTCTATACGTGCCTGGCACACAGGGTGTTCGTTGGACTGTATGAACCTGGCACCAAAGGTGTTCTCTGGTCTATACTAGCCTGGTACTCAGGGTGTTTACTGGTCTGTACGAGCCTGGTACCCAGGGTTTTCACTGGTCTATACGAACCTGGCACCGAGGGTGTCCACTGCTTTGGAAACTGTCAGATGCGACAGAAAACAACGTATGTCTGTGTTTAGTGTAGCTACCGCTGAGAACAGTACTATCTTCATCTGTTAACTGTAAATGTTTTAACATAGTGACAGAAAAGCCCAAGTATTGATATCTCTAACACACACACACACACACACACACACACACACACACATATATTTTTTTTTTTTTTTTTTTTTTTTTTTTTATACTTTGTCGCTGTCTCCCGCGTTTGCGAGGTAGCGCAAGGAAACAGACGAAAGAAATGGCCCCCCCCCCCCATACACATGTACATACACACGTCCACACACGCAAATATACATACCTACACAGCTTTCCATGGTTTACCCCAGACGCTTCACATGCCTTGATTCAATCCACTGACAGCACGTCAACCCCTGTATACCACATCGCTCCAATTCACTCTATTCCTTGCCCTCCTTTCACCCTCCTGCATGTTCAGGCCCCGATCACACAAAATCTTTTTCACTCCATCTTTCCACCTCCAATTTGGTCTCCCTCTTCTCCTCGTTCCCTCCACCTCCGACACATATATCCTCTTGGTCAATCTTTCCTCATTCATTCTCTCCATGTGCCCAAACCATTTCAAAACACCCTCTTCTGCTCTCTCAACCACGCTCTTTTTATTTCCACACATCTCTCTTACCCTTACGTTACTTACTCGATCAAACCACCTCACACCACACATTTTCCTCAAACATCTCATTTCCAGCACATCCATCCTCCTGCGCACATCTCTATCCATAGCCCACGCCTCGCAACCATACAACATTGTTGGAACCACTGTTCCTTCAAACATACCCATTTTTGCTTTCCGAGATAATGTTCTCGACTTCCACACATTTTTCAAGGCTCCCAAAATTTTCGCCCCCTCCCCCACCCTATGATCCATATATATATATATATATATATATATATATATATAAGGTTATTTAATGTATGTATGACTCATGGTGAGGTGCCTGAGGATTGGCGGAATGCGTGCATAGTGCCATTGTACAAAGGCAAAGGGGATAAGAGTGAGTGCTCAAATTACAGAGGTATAAGTTTGTTGAGTATTCCTGGTAAATTATATGGGAGGGTATTGATTGAGAGGGTGAAGGCATGTACAGAGCATCAGATTGGGGAAGAGCAGTGTGGTTTCAGAAGTGGTAGAGGATGTGTGGATCAGGTGTTTGCTTTGAAGAATGTATGTGAGAAATACTTAGAAAAGCAAATGGATTTGTATGTAGCATTTATGGATCTGGAGAAGGCATATGATAGAGTTGATAGAGATGCTTTGTGGAAGGTATTAAGAATATATGGTGTGGGAGGAAAGTTGTTAGAAGCAGTGAAAAGTTTTTATCGAGGATGTAAGGCATGTGTACGTGTAGGAAGAGAGGAAAGTGATTGGTTCTCAGTGAATGTAGGTTTGCGGCAGGGGTGTGTGATGTCTCGATGGTTGTTTAATTTGTTTATGGATGGGGTTGTTAGGGAGGTAAATGCAAGAGTTTTGGAAAGAGGGGCAAGTATGAAGTCTGTTGGGGATGAGAGAGCTTGGGAAGTGAGTCAGTTGTTGTTCGCTGATGATACAGCGCTGGTGGCTGATTCATGTGAGAAACTGCAGAAGCTGGTGACTGAGTTTGGAAAAGTGTGTGGAAGAAGAAAGTTAAGAGTAAATGTGAATAAGAGCAAGGTTATTAGGTACAGTAGGGTTGAGGGTCAAGTCAATTGGGAGGTGAGTTTGAATGGAGAAAAACTGGAGGAAGTGAAGTGTTTTAGATATCTGGGAGTGGATCTGGCAGCGGATGGAACCATGGAAGCGGAGGTGGATCATAGGGTGGGGGAGGGGGCGAAAATCCTGGGGGCCTTGAAGAATGTGTGGAAGTCGAGAACATTATCTCGGAAAGCAAAAATGGGTATGTTTGAAGGAATAGTGGTTCCAACAATGTTGTATGGTTGCGAGGCGTGGGCTATGGATAGAGTTGTGCGCAGGAGGATGGATGTGCTGGAAATGAGATGTTTGAGGACAATGTGTGGTGTGAGGTGGTTTGATCGAGTGAGTAACGTAAGGGTAAGAGAGATGTGTGGAAATAAAAAGAGCGTGGTTGAGAGAGCAGAAGAGGGTGTTTTGAAGTGGTTTGGGCACATGGAGAGGATGAGTGAGGAAAGATTGACCAAGAGGATATATGTGTCGGAGGTGGAGGGAACAAGGAGAAGAGGGAGACCAAATTGGAGGTGGAAAGATGGAGTGAAAAAGATTTTGTGTGATCGGGGCCTGAACATGCAGGAGGGTGAAAGGAGGGCAAGGAATAGAGTGAATTGGATCGATGTGGTATACCGGGGTTGACGTGCTGTCAGTGGATTGAAGCAAGGCATGTGAAGCGTCTGGGGTAAACCATGGAAAGCTGTGTAGGTATGTATATTTGCGTGTGTGGACGTATGTATATACATGTGTATGGGGGGGGGGGGTTGGGCCATTTCTTTCGTCTGTTTCCTTGCGCTACCTCGCAAACGCGGGAGACAGCGACAAAGTATAATAAAAAAAATATATATATATATATATATATATATATATATATATATATATATATATATATATATATATATATATATTGCCAAGTCGACAGTGAAATTCAGACAACTGAGACCCTGGACAACATTCCACATTGCCAGGTGGTCCATTCCGATGGTCCTTGGAAGAGTTCGAGGAAGAACTGACACAGTGTTTTCAGAATTCATAGACATCTCGTGTGTGTGTGTGTGTGTGTGTGTGTGTGTGTGTGTGTGTGTGTATTTATAACTACTTCAGGACTCCTTTGTCTAAGAAGAGTCCTGGTATTACCCAGGGACTCTTTCCAGAGGCTCCTGCATCCCAAGGCTGCGCTACTGCCAGTAGCAGGGAAATGATTTACTCCGGAGTGAGAAGTTCCCTAAGGAGACTGCCTACTTCAAGTGCTTGTGAGGAGATTTTGCCATAACGCGGGCCTATCGCGTAGCGCTTATCGCAGGAAAATCTTTGGTTACGAAGAACGATTTGTGAGAGTTTGTATGTTTTTGGAAGGAAAGACAGCAGCCCACGTACGGGTGAGGCAGAGAGAAACAACAGCAACCTGGGCCAAATGAGTGAAACCTGACAGCTACTGAAGTGCGCAGCTGTCGCTAACCCTCTCTGCATCCCAGGCGGGTTGTCATACTAGTACCTCCCTGGTTGATGCCTTCCTACCACTTACCGTCTCCCAGAGAGAGAGAGAGAGAGAGAGAGAGAGAGAGAGAGAGAGAGAGAGAGCTCTACCTGTGGACGTGCACAGTAGCAGCCTCACTGAACATCTCCTCGACCCACCACCAGGAGAGGCGCCTGGCGTTGGCTCGAGCGGTACATGAGGCAACAAAAGGTTACCTCCTGTTTTTGATCGACCTCGCCGCTTAGGAAGGTCTGGTGTGCTCTGGCGGGAGCGGGATCAATAGAACCCCATCCATAATGAATGCTCAACCTGAGGGCCGATAATTAGGGCACCAGTACTGCAGCCATACCTCCGCTTTACGTAGCCATCAGCGGTGGTGTTATGGGCAGTGTGTGGTCGGCGGATGTGCACGGCGTCCGTGTTTGTAGTGACGGGTGTATTGGTCTGTGAGGGCAGCTGTCTCTCATACAGAAGCTGTAACAACACGTTCATTTAACTGATGTTGTCAGGGCTGCCAGCATGCATGTTGTCCCGTGCTGTGTTGGTGTTGTCTGGCCTACCACCACCCAGACTGACCCGACCGAGGAACGTGTAGGTACACGGGAAGGTCCTGAGGCTGAGGGGCCAGCCTGTGTGTGGTTCCTACCATGAGAAGCATCTTGAAATATTCACAGGAACCTCATCTCGTATTCATACTGCCGCTTCATGTCTCACAGCCGAGAAGACCCGCAAGAAACATAAACAAGAAATTACCCTGTCTAACTGTAGCCAGTAAGAACACTCGTGTGATGGTAAGAGAATATCATGCCACGTCTAGAATCCCCATATTGGAAATTCTCTTACGAGAAAGAAGAAAACTGTTGGTATCAGAGATATTGATTGGCTGAGAATCCTCAGGTTTGGGTCATTTATCATGGACAACGGAACACAGTTCACGTCCATACCCCCACTCTGTTAACATACCCCCTCCCGCACGACCCCTCCTAATTCCATTTCACTCCTTCACTAACCCTGCCTGCCTTTCCCCCTGCCTGCCCTTCCTCCTGCTTCACCTTCCCTCTGCCTGCCCTTCCCCCTGCCTCACCTTCCTCCTTCCTCACCTTCCTCCTGCCTCACCTTCCCCCTGCCTCATCTTCCCCCTGCCTGCCCTTCCTCCTGCTTCACCTTCCCTCTGCCTGCCCTTCCCCCTGCCTCACCTTTCTCCTTCCTCACCTTCCTCCTGCCTCACCTTCCCCCTGCCCCATCTTCCCCCTGCCTTACCTTCCTCCTGCCTCACCTTCCTCCTGCCTCACCTTCCTCCTGCCTCATCTACCCCCTGACTCACCCACCTCCTGCCTCACCCTCCTCCTGCCTCATCTACCCCCTGACTCACCCACCTCCTGCCTCACCTTCCTCCTGTCTCATCTTCCCCCTGCCTCACCTACCTCCTACCTCACCTTCCTCCTGCCTCACCTTCCCCCTGCCTCACCTTCCTCCTGCCTCACCTTCCTCCTGCCTCATCTTCCCCCTGACTCACCTACCTCCTGCCTCACCTTCCTCCTGCCTCACCTTCCTCCTGCCTCACCTTCCTCCTGCCTCATCTTCCCCCTGCCTTACCTTCCTCCTGCCTCACCCTCCTCCTGCCTCACCTTCTTCCTGCCTCATCTTCCCCCTGCCTCACCTTCCTCCTGCCTCACCCTCCTCCTGCCTCACCTTCTTCCTGCCTTATCTTCCTCCTGCCTCACCTTCCTCCTGCCTCACCTTCCTCCTGCCTCACCCTCCTCCTGCTTCATCTTCCTCCTGTCTCATCTTCTCCCTGCCTCACTTTCCCCCTGGCTCACCATCGTACAAGGCCCAGGACTCATGCTCCTGATCATGTATGCTAATGATCTGGAAGCAAGATTCATCAGTAAGATCTCAAAAATTTCTCGACGACACGAGAGAAGAAATGAGGTTGAGACAGAGGAAGTCTGCCTCACGATATGAATTGGTGAAGCAGGTGATACGTGGACGTCGGCCGGTGTAGACATATTTCAAGTTAATGATTGATGAATTACTTTATGTTACGAGTAAATGAACATGAATAACAAGACTTGGAGTGATAATCAGTTATTCAGTTATGACGTAGAACACACAAAGTAATGCTTGATCATATGTAATTAAGCTTTCACGATGGTAAATTTCAGTAACCAGAAATGTCAACTGTGAAAGGAGAGACACTCAGTATTTACTCTTAACAGCACCCTAGTCAAAACACACTATACATTACGCCGTTCGTTTCTGGTCACCACACTATATCGAACTAAGGAATACTTCAACGAATACATGTATGAGCAACAAAGCTAATTCCGCCAGTTTGAACTAAACCACAGGAAGCAAATCTAATACATTTGAAATGATCAGCTGAACAAGGCGCAGACACCGAGGAAGTTTTCAAATACTTAAAGATTTGGACATCATTAATTCCGATAAGTTCTTTACGTTAGCTAGAGTTGAGACATGAAGGGATGGAGCTAAAGGGCAGGAGGTGTAACACACAGATTTGCCAGCAGTGGAGACAGTGAAGACTGGAGTTCACTACCACCAGATGGTGTTGAGGTGTCTTCCTCAGCTCGTCTCTCCAGTCCCTCAGCAGCCGACTCCCTCAGCTCTTGTCTCTCACAGCTTCCATTTCCCTTACGTTCTCTCTCTCTCTCTCTCTCTCTCTCTCTCTCTCTCTCTCTCTCTCTCTCTCTCTCTCTCTCTCTCTCTCTCTCTCTCTCTCTCTCATGCTTCCCCCGCCCCTTTGTCCCTCTCCCTTGCCTTCCCTGCTTCCCCTGCCCCTCTACCCTGCTTCCCCCGCCTCCCTTGGTACCTCCCCTGCCACTCTTGCCTTCCCTACTCTTCTCCCCTGCCTCCAGTCGTACTCTCCCCGCCCTTTGTTCTTCCATCGTATCTCTGACATGTTTCTCCTCCTCTCCTTTTTATCGTCCGCCTCGCTGCCCAGCTCACCGCCTCCCCTCTCCCTGTATCGCTTGCCCTTCTCACCCCCACCCCCTGTTTTACCCTCCCCTGCCATCCCACCATTCCCTCTCTCCACCCATTCCTCCTTCCTCTCCCCTCCCTTACCCCCACAATCCACGGGTCCTCCCACCCCTACCCCTCCCACAAGGGCCCATCCCTCCCCTTCACTTCGGTAATTAATGTAGCTGGCGTGGGGATGGGGGGGATGCGCCCCCCCTGCCGGCTGTTTATACATTTATTAAGTCCCGTCGGAGCCCCGGCCGCCCGCCCCACCATCCTCCTGTGGTAGACTCCATCATCATAGTTCTCTCACAGTGTGGCTGCTCTGACTCACCATAGAGTGACTGGTGTTCCATCAGGTATGGTGACGGTGATGGTGGTGTGGATTGTGTGCAGAGTGATGGTTATTGTGGCCTTGATGAGGTTAATATGACTGTTATAGTGTGGGTTATCATAGCAGTGGTGATGATGGTGAATGTGAAGTTCATAGTGGTGGTGACAGCAGTGGTGATAGTTGGTCAGTGGTGGCCATCCTGATGGTGCTACAGGCAGTAGTGGTTCTGATAGTATTGGCAACAGTGAATGATGGTGATGGTGGTGATGATGGTTGCAGTGATGGTGATGGCTTTCATAATGTTGGCAGTAATGATGGTGATGTCGGTCAGTGGTGTTGGCGACGGCTGCTGAGCAGTGGTTGGAGCAGACACTAACCCATGTGCTGGTGACTTGGATCTGAAATCACCTTTGTCGATTTGACCGTCGAGAAGACCACAAGCAGCGTCTGCCTCAGGACTAGGCTCCTGGAGCTCTGTCCTGATTCAAGATAAGGAAACAGCCATAAACACTCTGAGGCGAGATACGGCTTTGACACCGGTGTCGACCGTGAGAGTTTAATATCAACCGCAACAGCTTCTTCACGTACTAGTCAGAGCAGAGCGATGCCAGAGTGATGCACAGTCTAGTTGCTATCACAGTGCACGTCTGGCAGGTTTGTAAAACAGCTTTATAAAAGATGACTGTTTTGTATAGACTCATCATACACAGTTGTGGCTCTATAGCTCTCACACCCGCCCAACTATTATGATCACACTCAAGAATCTGCTGAGGGCTGGTAAGAATGCAGATGTTATTGACACAGATCTCGCGAAGTTCTTGGACAAATGTGGTCAATGAGTGACTGTACACAGAATGGTCGTGGAGGAGGTGATTAGGAGATTAAGCTATCACCTTCAGACGAATAGGTGCCACAAAGTTATAAGCTGGCCATAAGAAATCCTGTGTCAATCTTGTTGAAGTCCCCGAAGTGAGTGTACTTGCTCCCATAGTGTTTCTCTTGTATATCTATGATGCTGGAACCATTACACATGTGCACATCACTGGCGGTTGACGCCGGAACATTTCGGGTCTCTCATCGACAGAGGTCCTTGAAATCTCGCAAATTGTCATCAGCCATGTCTTCCAGTGGACTTCCAGAATTAATGACACGACGTCCAGCGAGGAAGATTTTGAAGCCCTCATTAGGGAAGGAGCGGAAGCTCGTTACTTGTTACTTATTGCAAGAAGGAAACATGACTGATGGTAACACGGGACAGATGCGTCATAACCCTGGATGTGATGATGGCCGATGACTTTACCTTTGCAGGACACTGCTGAGGAACAGTTGAATCCGCAGTGCAGGTGAAAGGTCCAGTGGTCAGATTTTCAGAAAGAAGGAGCAACGTTTATTTACTTCCAGCTGGAGGGCCCCTCTCTACCCCCATCATTACATTAAGGCCAAAAGAAGAAGAGGAAAAAAGTTGAGCTGGAAAATGTCCAAATGTCCTTGACACTAAAACAACACCTGAATTACAGGAACACATGAAGAGCTTCAAAACTCTCCTCATTAGGACATGGACGCGAGAGGTAACAGTGCAACACAAGCATGGAAGATAGAGGAACCTCTGATCCCAACTTACACAGATAAATGTGGGAACAAAAGGTGAAACAAATATATTTTGAATTCACTCAAGGAACATGATACAGTTGGGAACTTTTGAGGTTGAACAAAGTTCATGTGGCCCACGTGTGTTCAACCTGCTTCTGGCATGTGTAAGGAACACCTTGTGAAGACATCTTGAATTTCTTTTATCTTCAAGAAAAATGGACGATATCCACAGCAACGTTCCTGGCCAGACGGGTTACATTATGTACACAAGACTGAGGACGGTAGCAACGAACACCGTGATGAACCAGCAACGTTGACCGTAAACTAAGCTGTCGAGGTAGATGAAGGTAGTGAGAATGACCAAGATAATGAGTACAGTGACACTGGCCGTGTTGGTAAGAAGTTAATAACAGTGACCAAGATAATGAGTACAGTGACACTGGCAGAGTTAATGAAAACGTTTTACAACACTGGAGGCATCTCCCCCCAAGCCCGACACATCATCTTGACACACCGGCCACTTCGGGAGGCGGAGGTGATCCGCCTCCAGGAGCGAAAGGCTCGTGGTGAGTGCTGGTCCTGCCACCGAAAGAAGGAGCCAAGCTCTCTTCGAAAACTTGGGCTCACTGAAGCAGTGAAGACGGTGATTCAGGTTCGAAATGTACACTGGGGTGTCATCTGTAGAAGCTACTGTATCTGACATGACTTATATGACAAATGAACAGCTGTGGCTAAGGTGTAGTCCTGGTTTATCACAACCTGAGACAGAGAGACAGACACACGGCAGCCCTGACGAGCGGAATGATAGACAGAATCCCCGAGACAGACGAACAGGTAGACAGGTGGCGAGGCGACCAAAACGAGCTACCATACGGAACCTCGACCTCTCACACTCTCTCTCCCAGAACGCCCGTAACCACCCACCCTTCTCCCAGAACCCTCCCACCACCAACCCTTTCCTCTCCCATAAAACTCCCCCCCCCCCCACCTTACCCTCCCAGAACAGACCCCTCACCCCCCGCGACCTTCCCCCCACGGCTATCTTTTCTTCCTCATACCCCCACCGCTGCACCCATCCCCCGCCCCTCCCCGGAGGCCGTGACGCAGGGAAGTCTTAGCGAGGCAGAAAGGTCATCATCCGGACTTACGGCCCTCTCATTATGTCCGCACACCTGCTCTCACCCAGCTTCACCTACTCTCACCCAGCTTCACCTACTCTCACCCAGCTTCACCTGCTCTCACCCAGCTTCACCTGCTCTCACCCAGCTTCACCTGCTCTCACCCAGCTTCACCTACCATCACCTAGCTCTCCCACCTTCAGTCTTCACCTGCTCTCACCCAGCTTCACCTACCATCATGTAGCTCTCCCACCTTGAGTCTTCACCTGCACTCACCCAGCTTCACCTACCATCATGTAGCTCTCCCACCTTCAGTCTTCACCTGCTCTCACCCAGCTTCACCTACCATCATGTAGCTCTCCCACCTTCAGTCTTCACCTGCTCTCACCCAGCTTCACCTACTCTCACCCAGCTTCACCTACCATCACCTAGCTCTCCCACCTTCAGTCTTCACCTGCTCTCACCCAGCTTCACCTACCATCACCTAGCTCTCCCACCTTCAGTCTTCACCTGCTCTCACCCAGCTTCACCTACCATCATGTAGCTCTCCCACCTTCAGTCTTCACCTGCTCTCACCCAGCTTCACCTACTCTCACCCAGCTTCACCTGCTCTCACCCAGCTTCACCTGCTCTCACCCAGCTTCACCTGCTCTCACCCAGCTTCACCTGCTCTCACCCAGCTTCACCTACCATCATGTAGCTCTCCCACCTTCAGTCTTCACCTGCTCTCACCAGCTTCACCTACCATCATGTAGCTCTCCCACCTTGAGTCTTCACCTGCACTCACCCAGCTTCACCTACCATCATGTAGCTCTCCCACCTTCAGTCTTCACCTGCTCTCACCCAGCTTCACCTACCATCATGTAGCTCTCCCACCTTCAGTCTTCACCTGCTCTCACCCAGCTTCACCTACCATCACCTAGCTCTCCCACCTTCAGTCTTCACCTGCTCTCACCAGCTTCACCTACCATCATGTAGCTCTCCCACCTTCAGTCTTCACCTGCTCTCACCCAGCTTCACCTACCATCATGTAGCTCTCCCACCTTCAGTCTTCACCTGCTCTCACCAGCTTCACCTACCATCATGTAGCTCTCCCACCTTCAGTCTTCACCTGCTCTCACCCAGCTTCACCTACCATCATGTAGCTCTCCCACCTTCAGTCTTCACCTGCTCTCACCCAGCTTCACCTACCATCATGTAGCTCTCCCACCTTCAGTCTTCACCTGCTCTCACCCAGCTTCACCTACCATCATGTAGCTCTCCCACCTTCAGTCTTCACCTGCTCTCACCAGCTTCACCTACCATCATGTAGCTCTCCCACCTTCAGTCTTCACCTGCTCTCACCCAGCTTCACCTACCATCATGTAGCTCTCCCACCTTCAGTCTTCACCTGCTCTCACCCAGCTTCACCTGCTCTCACCCAGCTTCACCTGCTCTCACCCAGCTTCACCTACCATCATGTAGCTCTCCCACCTTCAGTCTTCACCTGCTCTCACCCAGCTTCACCTACCATCATGTAGCTCTCCCACCTTCAGTCTTCACCTGCTCTCACCCAGCTTCACCTACTCTCACCCAGCTTCACCTACCATCATGTAGCTCTCCCACCTTGAGTCTTCACCTGCACTCACCCAGCTTCACCTACCATCATGTAGCTCTCCCACCTTCAGTCTTCACCTGCTCTCACCCAGCTTCACCTACCATCATGTAGCTCTCCCACCTTCAGTCTTCACCTGCTCTCACCCAGCTTCACCTACCATCATGTAGCTCTCCCACCTTCAGTCTTCACCTGCTCTCACCCAGCTTCACCTACTCTCACCCAGCTTCACCTACCATCATGTAGCTCTCCCACCTTCAGTCTTCACCTGCTCTCACCCAGCTTCACCTACCATCATGTAGCTCTCCCACCTTCAGTCTTCACCTGCTCTCACCCAGCTTCACCTACCATCATGTAGCTCTCCCACCTTCAGTCTTCACCTGCTCTCACCCAGCTTCACCTGCTCTCACCCAGCTTCACCTGCTCTCACCCAGCTTCACCTACCATCATGTAGCTCTCCCACCTTCAGTCTTCACCTGCTCTCACCCAGCTTCACCTACCATCATGTAGCTCTCCCACCTTGAGTCTTCACCTGCACTCACCCAGCTTCACCTACCATCATGTAGCTCTCCCACCTTCAGTCTTCACCTGCTCTCACCCAGCTTCACCTACCATCATGTAGCTCTCCCACCTTCAGTCTTCACCTGCTCTCACCCAGCTTCACCTACCATCATGTAGCTCTCCCACCTTCAGTCTTCACCTGCTCTCACCCAGCTTCACCTACCATCATGTAGCTCTCCCACCTTCAGTCTTCACCTGCTCTCACCCAGCTTCACCTGCTCTCACCCAGCTTCACCTACCATCATGTAGCTCTCCCACCTTCAGTCTTCACCTGCTCTCACCCAGCTTCACCTACCATCATGTAGCTCTCCCACCTTGAGTCTTCACCTGCACTCACCCAGCTTCACCTACCATCATGTAGCTCTCCCACCTTCAGTCTTCACCTGCTCTCACCCAGCTTCACCTGCTCTCACCCAGCTTCACCTGCTCTCACCCAGCTTCACCTGCTCTCACCCAGCTTCACCTGCTCTCACCCAGCTTCACCTACCATCATGTAGCTCTCCCACCTTCAGTCTTCACCTGCTCTCACCCAGCTTCACCTACCATCATGTAGCTCTCCCACCTTCAGTCTTCACCTGCTCTCACCCAGCTTCACCTACTCTCACCCAGCTTCACCTACTCTCACCCAGCTTCACCTACCATCATGTAGCTCTCCCACCTTCAGTCTTCACCTGCTCTCACCCAGCTTCACCTACCATCATGTAGCTCTCCCACCTTCAGTCTTCACCTGCTCTCACCCAGCTTCACCTACCATCATGTAGCTCTCCCACCTTCAGTCTTCACCTGCTCTCACCCAGCTTCACCTGCTCTCACCCAGCTTCACCTGCTCTCACCCAGCTTCACCTGCTCTCACCCAGCTTCACCTACCATCATGTAGCTCTCCCACCTTGAGTCTTCACCTGCACTCACCCAGCTTCACCTACCATCATGTAGCTCTCCCACCTTCAGTCTTCACCTGCTCTCACCCAGCTTCACCTACTCTCACCCAGCTTCACCTACTCTCACCCAGCTTCACCTACCATCATGTAGCTCTCCCACCTTGAGTCTTCACCTGCACTCACCCAGCTTCACCTACCATCATGTAGCTCTCCCACCTTCAGTCTTCACCTGCTCTCACCCAGCTTCACCTACTCTCACCCAGCTTCACCTACCATCATGTAGCTCTCCCACCTTCAGTCTTCACCTGCTCTCACCCAGCTTCACCTACCATCACCTAGCTCTCCCACCTTCAGTCTTCACCTGCTCTCACCCAGCTTCACCTGCTCTCACCCAGCTTCACCTACCATCATGTAGCTCTCCCACCTTCAGTCTTCACCTGCTCTCACCCAGCTTCACCTACCATCATGTAGCTCTCCCACCTTCAGTCTTCACCTGCTCTCACCCAGCTTCACCTACCATCATGTAGCTCTCCCACCTTCAGTCTTCACCTGCTCTCACCCAGCTTCACCTACTCTCACCCAGCTTCACCTACCATCATGTAGCTCTCCCACCTTGAGTCTTCACCTGCACTCACCCAGCTTCACCTACCATCATGTAGCTCTCCCACCTTCAGTCTTCACCTGCTCTCACCCAGCTTCACCTACCATCATGTAGCTCTCCCACCTTCAGTCTTCACCTGCTCTCACCCAGCTTCACCTACCATCATGTAGCTCTCCCACCTTCAGTCTTCACCTGCTCTCACCCAGCTTCACCTGCTCTCACCCAGCTTCACCTGCTCTCACCCAGCTTCACCTACCATCACCTAGCTCTCCCACCTTCAGTCTTCACCTGCTCTCACCCAGCTTCACCTACCATCATGTAGCTCTCCCACCTTCAGTCTTCACCTGCTCTCACCCAGCTTCACCTACCATCATGTAGCTCTCCCACCTTCAGTCTTCACCTGCTCTCACCCAGCTTCACCTGCTCTCACCCAGCTTCACCTACTCTCACCCAGCTTCACCTACTCTCACCCAGCTTCACCTACTCTCACCCAGCTTCACCTGCTCTCACCCAGCTTCACCTACCATCATGTAGCTCTCCCACCTTCAGTCTTCACCTGCTCTCACCCAGCTTCACCTACCATCATGTAGCTCTCCCACCTTCAGTCTTCACCTGCTCTCACCCAGCTTCACCTGCTCTCACCAGCTTCACCTACCATCACCTAGCTCTCCCACCTTCAGTCTTCACCTGCTCTCACCCAGCTTCACCTGCTCTCACCCAGCTTCACCTGCTCTCACCCAGCTTCACCTACCATCATGTAGCTCTCCCACCTTCAGTCTTCACCTGCTCTCACCAGCTTCACCTACTCTCACCCAGCTTCACCTACCATCATGTAGCTCTCCCACCTTCAGTCTTCACCTGCTCTCACCAGCTTCACCTACCATCATGTAGCTCTCCCACCTTCAGTCTTCACCTGCTCTCACCCAGCTTCACCTACCATCATGTAGCTCTCCCACCTTCAGTCTTCACCTGCTCTCACCCAGCTTCACCTACCATCATGTAGCTCTCCCACCTTCAGTCTTCACCTGCTCTCACCCAGCTTCACCTGCTCTCACCCAGCTTCACCTACCATCACCTAGCTCTCCCACCTTCAGTCTTCACCTGCTCTCACCCAGCTTCACCTACCATCATGTAGCTCTCCCACCTTCAGTCTTCACCTGCTCTCACCAGCTTCACCTACTCTCACCCAGCTTCACCTGCTCTCACCCAGCTTCACCTACCATCATGTAGCTCTCCCACCTTCAGTCTTCACCTGCTCTCACCCAGCTTCACCTACCATCATGTAGCTCTCCCACCTTGAGTCTTCACCTGCACTCACCCAGCTTCACCTACCATCATGTAGCTCTCCCACCTTCAGTCTTCACCTGCTCTCACCCAGCTTCACCTACCATCATGTAGCTCTCCCACCTTGAGTCTTCACCTGCACTCACCCAGCTTCACCTACCATCATGTAGCTCTCCCACCTTCAGTCTTCACCTGCTCTCACCCAGCTTCACCTACCATCATGTAGCTCTCCCACCTTCAGTCTTCACCTGCTCTCACCCAGCTTCACCTGCTCTCACCCAGCTTCACCTGCTCTCACCCAGCTTCACCTGCTCTCACCCAGCTTCACCTACCATCATGTAGCTCTCCCACCTTCAGTCTTCACCTGCTCTCACCCAGCTTCACCTACCATCATGTAGCTCTCCCACCTTCAGTCTTCACCTGCTCTCACCCAGCTTCACCTACCATCACCTAGCTCTCCCACCTTCAGTCTTCACCTGCTCTCACCCAGCTTCACCTACCATCATGTAGCTCTCCCACCTTCAGTCTGAAAATTTTACAAAAAAGAAAAGAAACAACCAAGCTAATTTTGTCTCTCAAATATACTTTCTCCAGAAAGACTCGGAAATCTAAAAGAAAAAAAGAAATTCTAAAGACAAAATAAATGATGCAGACTCAATGGATATTCCATAGAATTTTTCAAAAAATTTACAATTTCGACAATATGACACATGATGATTCCTTCATATTATGCTGACGATTTCTTCCAATTACAGGAGAGGGAGAATGAGATACACGCGTGGCCAGACGTTTTTTCAACAGTAGAATAATAGAACATTGGAATGAATCACCAGCAAGTGTTGTCTGGACCAGACTACCAGTACATGAAATCACGACAAGATGAACACTAATGATATCAATTTTCAATGAATATGTCTGTTCATGAATGACAGTATAATACACACGTATTTCAACTTCTCCCTCCTTACGGATTACAGTGAGAGAACACATCCTGCATAGGGTAGCCGGTGGCTGGAATTAGATCAGAAATTATTTTGCATTCATGTGATTTGTATCTTTTTTAGTACAGTTTCCATGTCATTACAGTATTATCATGATAGATGGTGCTTCTCCATAGGGGATATTCCCGTCTCCTGATGTGCCGGAGGGAGTAATGGGTGTAGGAGGAGCCTTCTGCTTTACTGCTGGTGGACTGTGTGGTTTACGAAAATATAGGGTGTTATTACAGACCTCCAGGAGATAACCTCATCATAGACCATCTGGTCCTTGATTATGTCTTTCGTGTATACTCTTTATTCTTTCCCTGGATTCCCCCCCGCCCTCTCTCTCTCTCTCTCTCTCTCTCTCTCTCTCTCTCTCTCTCTCTCTCCAGATGGGCCGGTCACACAGCGCCATCCTGGTCCTGCAAGACTAAATTTTTGAGTGTCGTTGCTCCTCCAGCCCCATCATGAGAGCTTCACATTATAATCACCTATTCCAATGTTGTCTGATATTTTTTTTCTATTTGGCGATCTGTTAGCGCGTTGCTTTAACATACACTGTCACACAATTCTCTATGACCATGATATTCCTGAATACATAACTGATAATCTATGAATTCTTTGTCTGCACGTAAGTTATGTTCTTGTCATTGTGGTTGATTGACAACCCTGCATCATTTCTCGCAGTGTTGACACACACATAACCACTGGTAGTGACCCTCCATACCTGGGACCTACCAACACTACTTACTGATCCTGCCAACATTGCTGTCATTACCACACACCAGTGGTAGCAACCCTCCACATCTGTGGCCTGCCAACGCTACTGGTTCTGCCAACAGTGCAAACGGTTAAAACATCTTATTTGAACACCGTAATAAAGCTAACAACAATGATTTCATTGATATTTTTTTTCACTACCTTTCCTAATCCAGGCAGACCAGACCTCTCCCTCCTCAGACGATCTAGCTCAGGGTTAGTCGTGCCTATTTTTCAAGAAAGTAGAGTCAGATTGTACGCCACCTCAGCAGATTTCACCGAGCTGGGATTTGCAAATTCAAAAGAGCACATCACCAGACCTGCCTGTGTGGCGCGAGACAGGAGAGGCTGTGTCCTCGTGAACCCTGGCAACACCTACACCTGAACCCACCAACATACGTCCTCCATGTCTGTCTTCCTCACCATCGTCCTTCTCTGTGTCTTCCTCACCATCGTCATTGTCTGTCTTCCTCACCATCGTCCTTGTATGTGTCTTCTTCACCATCGTCCCGGGTTGTCTTCATCATCGTTCTTGCCTGTGTCTTCACCATCATCGTCCGTCTGGGTCTTCATCATCGTCCTTGCCTGTGTCTTCACCATCATCGTCCTTGCCTGTCTTCACCATCATCGTCCTTGCCTGTGTCTCCCTCACTATCGTCTTTGTTTATATATCTAGTGTTCCCCCCGGTCACCAGATTATCATAATTCTCTTCTCTCCCCTACAATTATTCCTGTCCTTCCTGTCCACTTTATTTCTGAACCTTACAATGGAGGAGAAGAAAGAGGAAGGGAGGAGAGAGGCAGAATAATAGGAGAGAATTATGAAGCCATAAGGGGAACCAGGCGCAGACCAGTAAAAATGAGAGGGAGAGGGAGAGATAAAAGCGATGGCAGCGATAAGGGAAGCAGGTAGGAAATGGGGAGGGAGGGAAGCGGCCGCTGGAGAATAGATACACGAGGGAAAGACAGGAGGGAGGAAGTGAGGCGGTGGAGCTGGTGCTTGGTGGGACGACGACGGCGACGGGTGATCTGGCTGGTAAGGGGCACGGACGGCCTGGGGAAGGGGGGGGGGGGGGTAGGGTAGAATAGGAAGATGGGAAGGGTGGCACGGGTAGGACAGGAGGATGGGAAGAGTGGCACGGATAGGATAGGGAGGTGGGAAGGGAGGCAATGGTGCACTGTAATTATTAAGACCAGGAGACCTGATGGTCTATGACGAGATCATCCGCTGGAGAACAGTACTGAGATCCCCCATCTTAGTCTATGTTGATGGAGGCAGGATAGCAGAGCAGGAGGCTCTCCCCTCCCACATCAGCAGGCACGAAAATAACCACGACGGAGCATCATGTAGCACGAGGTGAGGATAACTAGTGTGGAAATATGATATTATGAATGAAAAACACATTCCGATCTAATCTCAGCCGCCGGTCAGCCATGGGAGGAGGAGCTTCGTGTCTGAGAAGTGAGGTAAAGTTGAACTACTATATTGTGCCTGACCAGCATTATGTAGTCATGACTGGTATCAATAACTCAGTTGGTTTCGTTGTCATATAAATATATAGATACTTTGCCTCGACCACACGTGGTGTTATACCAGTGTTCTGCAGCTCCACTGATGAAAAATTACATTTACCCACAGAAGCAATATATACTCTTGCTGTTGTATACAATCATTGTATCCCTGTCTAACAGGAGGTAATTGTCATAGATTATTTCGTCGATATCATTAAAGTACTTTGAACATTTCTGTTGGTTCTCCTTGTTCTTTCTATTTATAGGAAATGATTTTAGGTTTCCCAGTCCATGAGTTTTATTGTTGAGTGACGTATTTAGTTCTATTATCCTTCTTTGTATTCGGTCTATTCTCTCTCTCTCTCTCTCTCTCTCTCTCTCTCTCTCTCTCTCTCTCTCTCTCTCTCTCTCTCTCTCTCTCTCTCTCATATGTGGTGACCAGATCTGACAAGATGGTAGGATGTGGTGAGGTAGAGAATTGGGAAGAGAGGCTGGGGTAGGAGAGGGAATTGGGAAGAGAAGGAGGGTTAGGAGAGGGAGATAGAGGAGGAACACGTGTTGAGCAGGAGGCAGGGAGGGAAAGTGAGGATAGAAATGCAATACTGATAAATAATTACTTGCCGGGGACTAAGGGAGGGTTGGGTGGAACAAAGTGTAAGGAAAGAAAGCAAGGTTGAGGCAGGGTGTTAGGGAGAAAGGCGAAGGAGGAACAGGGTGTTGAAACGGAGGATGAGGGTCACATTGTGTGCTAGTAAGAAGGAAAGGTTAGAACACGGGATTAGGACGGGAGGCAGGGTAAAAAGGAAAGCAGGATAGAACTCTGAGTTAGGAGGGAGGACTAGGAATGAACACGGCGTTAGGAAGGAAGATAAAGGGCAGAAGACTGTGTTAGGAAGGAGGACAAGTGTAGAACACGGTGGTAGTAAGGTAAACAAAGGCGGAATATGGTGGTAGGAAGGTAAACAAAGGCGGAATATGGTGGTAAAGAAAGGCAGAACACGGTTGTAGGAAGGTAAAGAAAGGCAGAACACGGTTGTAGGAAGGTAAACAAAGGCAGAACACGGTGTTAGGAAGGTAAACAAAGGTAGGGCACAGTGTTAGGAAGGTAAACAAAGGCAGAACACGGTGTTAGGAAGGTAAACAAAGACAGAACACGGTGTTAGGAAGATAAACAAAGGCAGGACACGGTGTTAGGAAGGTAAACAAAGGCAGAACACGGTGTTAGGAAGGTAAACAAAGGCAGAACACGGTGGTAGGAAGGTAAACAAAGGCAGAACACGTGGTAGAAGGTAAACAAGGGCAGTACTCGATGTTAGGAAGGTAAACAAAGGCAGAACACGGTGTTAGGAAGGAACATAAGGCTAGAACACGGTGGTAGGAAGGTAAACAAGGGCAGTACTCGATGTTAGGAAGGTAAACAAAGGCAGAACACGGTGTTAGGAAGGTAAACAAAGGCAGAACACGGTGTTAGGAAGATAAACAAAGGCAGGACACGGTGTTAGGAAGGTAAACAAAGGCAGAACACGGTGTTAGGAAGGTAAACAAAGGCAGAACACGGTGTTAGGAAGGTAAACAAGGGCAGTACTCGATGTTAGGAAGGTAAACAAAGGTAGGGCACAGTGTTAGGAAGGTAAACAAGGGCAGTACTCGATGTTAGGAAGGTAAACAAGGGCAGTACTCGATGTTAGGAAGGTAAACAAGGGCAGTACTCGATGTTAGGAAGGTAAACAAAGACAGAACACGGTGTTAGGAAGGTAAACAAGGGCAGTACTCGATGTTAGGAAGGTAAACAAGGGCAGTACTCGATGTTAGGAAGGTAAACAAGGGCAGTACTCGATGTTAGGAAGGTAAACAAGGGCAGTACTCGATGTTAGGAAGGTAAACAAAGGCAGAACACGGTGTTAGGAAGGTAAACAAAGGCAGAACACGGTGTTAGGAAGGTAAACAAGGGCAGTACTCGATGTTAGGAAGGTAAACAAAGGCAGAACACGGTGTTAGGAAGGTAAACAAAGGCAGAACACGGTGTTAGGAAGGTAAACAAAGGCAGAACACGGTGTTAGGAAGGTAAACAAAGGCAGAACACGGTGTTAGGAAGGTAAACAAAGGCGGAATATGGTGGTAGGAAGGTAAACAAAGGCAGAACACGGTGTTAGGAAGGTAAACAAAGGCGGAATATGGTGGTAGGAAGGTAAACAAGGGCAGTACTCGATGTTAGGAAGGTAAACAAGGGCAGTACTCGATGTTAGGAAGGTAAACAAGGGCAGTACTCGATGTTAGGAAGGTAAACAAGGGCAGTACTCGATGTTAGGAAGGTAAACAAGGGCAGTACTCGATGTTAGGAAGGTAAACAAAGGCAGAACACGGTGTTAGGAAGGTAAACAAGGGCAGTACTCGATGTTAGGAAGGTAAACAAAGGCAGAACACGGTGTTAGGAAGGTAAACAAGGGCAGTACTCGATGTTAGGAAGGTAAACAAAGGCAGAACACGGTGTTAGGAAGGTAAACAAAGGCAGAACACGGTGTTAGGAAGGTAAACAAAGGCAGAACACGGTGTTAGGAAGGTAAACAAGGGCAGTACTCGATGTTAGGAAGGTAAACAAGGGCAGTACTCGATGTTAGGAAGGTAAACAAGGGCAGTACTCGATGTTAGGAAGGTAAACAAGGGCAGTACTCGATGTTAGGAAGGTAAACAAGGGCAGTACTCGATGTTAGGAAGGTAAACAAAGACAGAACACGGTGTTAGGAAGGTAAACAAGGGCAGTACTCGATGTTAGGAAGGTAAACAAGGGCAGTACTCGATGTTAGGAAGGTAAACAAAGGCAGAACACGGTGTTAGGAAGGTAAACAAAGGCAGAACACGGTGTTAGGAAGGTAAACAAGGGCAGTACTCGATGTTAGGAAGGTAAACAAGGGCAGTACTCGATGTTAGGAAGGTAAACAAGGGCAGTACTCGATGTTAGGAAGGTAAACAAGGGCAGTACTCGATGTTAGGAAGGTAAACAAAGGCAGAACACGGTGTTAGGAAGGTAAACAAAGGCAGAACACGGTGTTAGGAAGGTAAACAAAGGCAGAACACGGTGTTAGGAAGGTAAACAAGGGCAGTACTCGATGTTAGGAAGGTAAACAAGGGCAGTACTCGATGTTAGGAAGGTAAACAAAGGCAGAACACGGTGTTAGGAAGGTAAACAAGGGCAGTACTCGATGTTAGGAAGGTAAACAAGGGCAGTACTCGATGTTAGGAAGGTAAACAAGGGCAGTACTCGATGTTAGGAAGGTAAACAAGGGCAGTACTCGATGTTAGGAAGGTAAACAAAGGCAGAACACGGTGTTAGGAAGGTAAACAAGGGCAGTACTCGATGTTAGGAAGGTAAACAAGGGCAGTACTCGATGTTAGGAAGGTAAACAAGGGCAGTACTCGATGTTAGGAAGGTAAACAAGGGCAGTACTCGATGTTAGGAAGGTAAACAAGGGCAGTACTCGATGTTAGGAAGGTAAACAAGGGCAGTACTCGATGTTAGGAAGGTAAACAAAGGCAGAACACGGTGTTAGGAAGGTAAACAAAGGCAGAACACGGTGTTAGGAAGGTAAACAAGGGCAGTACTCGATGTTAGGAAGGTAAACAAGGGCAGTACTCGATGTTAGGAAGGTAAACAAAGGCAGAACACGGTGTTAGGAAGGTAAACAAGGGCAGTACTCGATGTTAGGAAGGTAAACAAGGGCAGTACTCGATGTTAGGAAGGTAAACAAGGGCAGTACTCGATGTTAGGAAGGTAAACAAGGGCAGTACTCGATGTTAGGAAGGTAAACAAGGGCAGTACTCGATGTTAGGAAGGTAAACAAGGGCAGTACTCGATGTTAGGAAGGTAAACAAAGACAGAACACGGTGTTAGGAAGGTAAACAAAGACAGAACACGGTGTTAGGAAGGTAAACAAAGGCAGAACACGGTGTTAGGAAGGTAAACAAAGGCGGAATATGGTGGTAGGAAGGTAAACAAGGGCAGTACTCGATGTTAGGAAGGTAAACAAGGGCAGTACTCGATGTTAGGAAGGTAAACAAGGGCAGTACTCGATGTTAGGAAGGTAAACAAGGGCAGTACTCGATGTTAGGAAGGTAAACAAGGGCAGTACTCGATGTTAGGAAGGTAAACAAGGGCAGTACTCGATGTTAGGAAGGTAAACAAGGGCAGTACTCGATGTTAGGAAGGTAAACAAGGGCAGTACTCGATGTTAGGAAGGTAAACAAGGGCAGTACTCGATGTTAGGAAGGTAAACAAGGGCAGTACTCGATGTTAGGAAGGTAAACAAGGGCAGTACTCGATGTTAGGAAGGTAAACAAAGGCAGAACACGGTGTTAGGAAGGTAAACAAGGGCAGTACTCGATGTTAGGAAGGTAAACAAAGGCAGAACACGGTGTTAGGAAGGTAAACAAGGGCAGTACTCGATGTTAGGAAGGTAAACAAGGGCAGTACTCGATGTTAGGAAGGTAAACAAAGACAGAACACGGTGTTAGGAAGGTAAACAAGGGCAGTACTCGATGTTAGGAAGGTAAACAAGGGCAGTACTCGATGTTAGGAAGGTAAACAAAGGCAGAACACGGTGTTAGGAAGGTAAACAAGGGCAGTACTCGATGTTAGGAAGGTAAACAAGGGCAGTACTCGATGTTAGGAAGGTAAACAAGGGCAGTACTCGATGTTAGGAAGGTAAACAAGGGCAGTACTCGATGTTAGGAAGGTAAACAAGGGCAGTACTCGATGTTAGGAAGGTAAACAAGGGCAGTACTCGATGTTAGGAAGGTAAACAAGGGCAGTACTCGATGTTAGGAAGGTAAACAAGGGCAGTACTCGATGTTAGGAAGGTAAACAAAGGCAGAACACGGTGTTAGGAAGGTAAACAAGGGCAGTACTCGATGTTAGGAAGGTAAACAAGGGCAGTACTCGATGTTAGGAAGGTAAACAAGGGCAGTACTCGATGTTAGGAAGGTAAACAAGGGCAGTACTCGATGTTAGGAAGGTAAACAAGGGCAGTACTCGATGTTAGGAAGGTAAACAAGGGCAGTACTCGATGTTAGGAAGGTAAACAAGGGCAGTACTCGATGTTAGGAAGGTAAACAAAGGCAGAACACGGTGTTAGGAAGGTAAACAAAGGCAGAACACGGTGTTAGGAAGGTAAACAAGGGCAGTACTCGATGTTAGGAAGGTAAACAAAGGCAGAACACGGTGTTAGGAAGGTAAACAAGGGCAGTACTCGATGTTAGGAAGGTAAACAAGGGCAGTACTCGATGTTAGGAAGGTAAACAAGGGCAGTACTCGATGTTAGGAAGGTAAACAAGGGCAGTACTCGATGTTAGGAAGGTAAACAAGGGCAGTACTCGATGTTAGGAAGGTAAACAAGGGCAGTACTCGATGTTAGGAAGGTAAACAAAGGCAGAACACGGTGTTAGGAAGGTAAACAAGGGCAGTACTCGATGTTAGGAAGGTAAACAAAGACAGAACACGGTGTTAGGAAGGTAAACAAGGGCAGTACTCGATGTTAGGAAGGTAAACAAAGACAGAACACGGTGTTAGGAAGGTAAACAAAGGCAGAACACGGTGTTAGGAAGGTAAACAAGGGCAGTACTCGATGTTAGGAAGGTAAACAAGGGCAGTACTCGATGTTAGGAAGGTAAACAAGGGCAGTACTCGATGTTAGGAAGGTAAACAAAGACAGAACACGGTGTTAGGAAGGTAAACAAGGGCAGTACTCGATGTTAGGAAGGTAAACAAGGGCAGTACTCGATGTTAGGAAGGTAAACAAGGGCAGTACTCGATGTTAGGAAGGTAAACAAGGGCAGTACTCGATGTTAGGAAGGTAAACAAGGGCAGTACTCGATGTTAGGAAGGTAAACAAGGGCAGTACTCGATGTTAGGAAGGTAAACAAGGGCAGTACTCGATGTTAGGAAGGTAAACAAGGGCAGTACTCGATGTTAGGAAGGTAAACAAGGGCAGTACTCGATGTTAGGAAGGTAAACAAGGGCAGTACTCGATGTTAGGAAGGTAAACAAAGACAGAACACGGTGTTAGGAAGGTAAACAAGGGCAGTACTCGATGTTAGGAAGGTAAACAAGGGCAGTACTCGATGTTAGGAAGGTAAACAAAGGCAGAACACGGTGTTAGGAAGGTAAACAAGGGCAGTACTCGATGTTAGGAAGGTAAACAAAGGCGGAATATGGTGGTAGGAAGGTAAACAAGGGCAGTACTCGATGTTAGGAAGGTAAACAAAGGCAGAACACGGTGTTAGGAAGGTAAACAAGGGCAGTACTCGATGTTAGGAAGGTAAACAAGGGCAGTACTCGATGTTAGGAAGGTAAACAAGGGCAGTACTCGATGTTAGGAAGGTAAACAAGGGCAGTACTCGATGTTAGGAAGGTAAACAAGGGCAGTACTCGATGTTAGGAAGGTAAACAAGGGCAGTACTCGATGTTAGGAAGGTAAACAAGGGCAGTACTCGATGTTAGGAAGGTAAACAAAGGCAGAACACGGTGTTAGGAAGGTAAACAAGGGCAGTACTCGATGTTAGGAAGGTAAACAAGGGCAGTACTCGATGTTAGGAAGGTAAACAAGGGCAGTACTCGATGTTAGGAAGGTAAACAAGGGCAGTACTCGATGTTAGGAAGGTAAACAAGGGCAGT
>NC_092258.1:14210686-14218186 GCF_036320965.1 Panulirus ornatus | reverse complement strand
ACTGACTGGTCTCACCCCTGCCCCACCACCCCCGCCATACCGACCCTTCCCCTCCTCCCTCGCCTCCTCGCCCCTGCCCTGCCACCCTTAACCCACCAACCTTATCTGGGCTCTCCATCCAGCCCAACCCACTACCGGCCCTCACACTCTGGCTGACGTATGAGAGTAATAACATGGAAGACATCCTCGTGTAGAGGCCGCCGCTGCTCTCACACAACCTGTTGATATCGTGAGGCTTAACACACGCTATAGGATGACTACTGTCGAGTGTAGTTGTTAGCTAGAAGGATAATGGTTCTGTTAAGGATGATTGAGGTCAGGTAGATCGTATAGCGATCAGTGAAGATTCCAACACCGCAAATGATCTCATCGTGCTTAACGAAGGCAAGTACCAGTTCGCAACAGATCAGAATAACAGAAAACTTCTCAGCAGATTTTCCCAAACTATTTAGCAATTGGAAGTGTAATTTCCTACATATGTGTCAATATACACAGACCAGAATCCTGCAAAGCTACCAGAATCCTTCTTTCAAAGTGCTCTCCTGAGATGGACCAATACAGTATCTGCAGCTTCATGGAAACTCACATCAAAGTTTACCTGGACAGTGAGGACTGGATCCTGGATTACAACCTATACATGTTCGACAGAATACGAAGGACAGGTAGAAAGGAGTTCGAGTGTACATGAAGGATTCACAAACAGCATCTGAACCTCTAGGCTACTTACCTCAGGTGATATAAAATTGTGAATGATCAAGACTGAAAACTATCACTTGGTTATCGCACTTACATGCAGGATCACAAGGATTTATAGAACAAACAAGAAAGTAGAATTCTACTCGACAACCCTGATAACACAGTTCCGAAAACTATCATTATGTTATACTGCAACCAAGGATCTTTGGTCGCAACCTACCAACATCAGCTGGACGCACCACAGTAGCCAAAAATCTCTCTTGAACTCGCTCATACTTGGACTGTTAAACAAGTTGTCTCTTTGTTATAAAATTCGGAAACGTATCAAAATTTCAAGAATGTAGACTTGATATGTGTGGGTCACCATGTGGGGTAACCATCTCAAATGCACTGCATTCAGATCACAGCTTAATGTAAACCAAGATGAGACAAATCACAACCTAATACAAGCCAAGATATATGTAGATCACAACCTAATACAAGCCAAGATATATGTAGATCACAACCTAATACAAGCCAAGATATATGTCGATCACAATCTGATACAAGCCAAGATGCAGTACAAATACAAGCCACTAAGGCACAACGCTTCGTGAGTGGTAGAACACAAGAGAAGTGTGTGATGTGCAGGAATCCAGAGGTGCTCCAGGTACGCGTCAGACACTACGAGACACAAGTACGAAATTCAGAGTAAGACGTGGACACGTTCTCTTCCCAGGAAGTGAAAATGAGCTGCAGACCTGAGAAACGTTACATTTTACTGAACAAAGCAAAGCTTAAAGTATCGTGAAACCAAGATGAGGAAGAAGAAAAAAAAAAAGAAGAAGAAGAAGAAGCATTGGTAAAGTAAAGAAGAACAAAATGCTTAATACAAGTCCAAGACCGTAAGTGACATCGTCACACTGGCAACAGAAGATGGCAAATCCTCTGACGATGGTGAGGAGGTGATCGAGACACCACAGAAGCAGCAGGAACCAGGGTTCAGTGAGCCAAAAATCAGCTGAGATAACTCCAACAATTGCTTCCTAAACAGTTATCCTCCATAGCAGATTCGCCACCTCTCTCCAGGGCTTCAAAGAACCATTGGTAACTGGGCTACAGGACCAGACTTCTGGAAGTATTAATGTTCCTAGAGAAGCGCTTAAACACATCCCGTTATCCCGGGCGCCGCATATCCTCTCTCTACATAGGTGCCATTGTCCCAGGAAGACTCAGTTACATCGCCTCATACCACCAAGAAGGAAGCAAAGCACCACCACATCATCAGCGGGCCACCAGCACTGACGTCTCTCGGAGGAGAAATTGTGGAGATTCCTCAGAAGTAAGTTGACTGACTTCCTGGAATCAACTACTACTTCACAACTCAAGAGAACACGGAGCTCAGGGCGGGAGGATCATGCCTCTCACACTAACTTGACCACGACGATAAAACTGTATAGGCGTCGGAGATTAAAATAGAACGATGCCACCGACTTTGCAAAAGTCTTTGGTAAAAGTGACCACTGTGTCAGCACGCACGAGATGCGTTACAAGGGGATCATTCGTAAAGTGGGCGAGAGCTGGTTATACAACTCCACCATTAGACCGAATCAGGACACATTATATGTCTTACAGTTGGCCATTATCATGGAGATGTGTGACCTGCCCCGGTATGGTGGTGGTGAAGACACGGGACGCGGCACAGAACCCCGGACAGAAACGGATGTCATCATATCTCACAAGATCCTCAGAGTAATGATGTGTGACGAACTTAGCCTCAGTGAACATGACAAACCTTTGAAAGAAATGGCTTAATATCAGCCGGTAGAGACCCCCTTGCCTAGCACGTTGATGTCTGGATACAGTGTGTGTGTGTGTGTGTGTATGTAGCGGGGAGGCTGTTTCTCCTATAAGGGGACGGGAGGTGGGGAGTTCTACACTTGTGGCGCCCCTTCTCTTGTACGTTATTTACTGCCACACGACCTCCTAAGCTTCTGTGTTCTCTCCGTATTTACCACATCGTAACTCAGTTGTCATTCGTCCACTACTCCGCTGCTATAAACCTACTTCGTCACACCTTTTCAAACAAGTTTCTTGCTTGATTTCATGTTATGTCTTCTGGTTGTTCTCTCCTCGCATTTTTCGAAGAACTGTTCACTGTCTGCGTTAGTAAGTGTTGTAATCAAGTTACTCTCCACTCTTCTCTCTGACGTGGTGGGCAAATTTAAGGTTTCTAGTCTCCCTGTACCTCAGTTCTCTTAGGTTGGTATAGTTTTTGTTACCCTTCTCTGAACCTTCTCCATTCGCCCCTTGCACCCTTCACCCATGGTAGCACCCTTCACCCATGGTATCATTTAAATGCTTTGTCTGTATATAACGGACCGTGACGCATTCACGGGCCACCCAGGGTCGAACTCGTAAGTTCGAATACTGATAGAGGTAGTCGGTTCACAGTGAATCCAGCCGTTCATCCTTCCCAAGGTTTTGGTCGATAATATGGGTACTTGGCTTCGGCTAGGGTATATATATCTTGTACTCACGTGAGACTCTGGCTACAGGTTAGGGACGATGTCAACCACAGTATCTCTCACACTGTGACAGGTTCCTGCAGCTTATTTCAAGCAGAGGATATTTATATTGAGACCTTCTCTCACTTTGTCCTTTATTCGGATTGAAGTTCACCAACAGTGTATCAGAATAACTGTGGAGAGTGTCTAGGTTCCCTTGTAAGTTGATGCAATCCTCGCTTTTCACTTCCCTCGTGACCTTTGAATCACTTACAAACATATTCAGGTAGGAGCCCACACCTTCAGACAAGTCGTTTCCATGGACTAAGAAGAGTGACGGTCCCAGAACAGAACCCTGAGGCACTCTGCTGGCGGCCTCAACTCATTTCGACATGGTTCCTCTGACATGCGTCTTGTGTTGGCTTCCACAAAGATGACATCTTCTAGCCTTCGAAGTACTTCTCCCCTTTATTCCTGCCTGGTGATCCAGGCTTCTGGTCAGGTTCTCCAGGAGAGACCCAGGCCGTGAGGTACGGGGGTGGGGCAGGAGAGACCCAGGCCGTGAGGTACGGGAGTGGGGCAGGAGAGACCTAGGCCGTAAGGTACGGGGTTGGGGTAGGAGAGACTCAGGCCGTGAGGTGCGGGGTTGGGGCAGGAGAGACCCAGGCCGTAAGGTACGGGGGTGGAGCAGGAGAGACCCAGGCTGTGAGGTGCGGGGTTGGGGCAGGAGGATCTGGGCTTCAGGACATGTCAGTCGCTAGGCCTCTGGTGGCCAGGCCCTCCAGCCACAGCAGCACTATTACAGGCTCAGTTTGTGGGACCCAATAATGTACTGCTGAAAGGTTCATTTTCACGGTGAAGCAAGATCCAATATCCTTTACAGCTTCATCTTCATAACAAAAGAATAACGAGATAAGCCGCAGGGGAGGCCGGCCTGGGTGCCCACCTCGCCTTCTGCCACTCTCATGGGTTAGTAGTTGCCACAGCTGGAGCAACTATACTCACTATGGTCAATGTCATCTAATCTTGTTGTATGAATCTATTTCGCATCCCAGTCTGTCTCCACATTTTGATTGTTATTATCTCATTGTAAATTATACTGTTTTGCTCTCTCATTGAAGTGATGTTAGATGAATATTTTGGTGGTATCGAACTGATGAGTTGGAAATTACTCCCGAGCGGTCATGCAGGTCAACCAGTGACCTCAGCCAGGCTCAAGAGGCAACACTCAGGCAGGGCAAGCCACCACCTCTCAGACTAAGACCCTCTGTGAACACTGCAATCCTTTTGCGCTACCGCTCACAGGATGAGCATGGGCGGCACCGTAAATTTCCCTGGGACACCTTATCCTGACAACACTGGCCTCAGCCTAGCTCTGGGCGGGTCAAGCAACACCCCTACCCTGACAACACTGGCCTCAGCTTGGCTCACACTGGGTCAGCCAACACCCCTCCCCTGACAACAAAGGCCTTTCACCTGGCCAAGACCCTCTCCTTGACAACGCTGGACGCAACAGGAGACAACACTGGTCATCCCAGCTGTTGCCTCACTGCCAGGGTTCACCACAGTAAACAATACTCATCACATCAGTGTAAGGATCACCACAGACCTAACGTGAGATGATGGACGGGTGGTCATGATGCATCCCGGACCGTCCCGTACACTGACACTTCCTCATGAACCACTGGAGAAGTGAGTGGCCTGCGCCCGGAAGCTTGGTCATTGCCGGCTCGTAATGGGAACCACGTCATCATTTGCTTCATGTCAGTGCCAGTCATTAGGGTATTAGGAACTCATTAGAAGGATATCGTGTGGTTAATGTGGAAGGTATGTGGAGGGGGAAGCGGGTGAGGCAGGAGTTGCCATATGGGGCTGGTAGGACACTACCCTCCCCTGGTGTGTGTAGTGGGTGGTAGTGCGACACCACCCTCCCCTGGTGTCTGTAGTGGGACACCATCCTCCCCTGGTGTGTGTAGTGGGTGGTAGTGGCACACCATCCTCCCCTGGTGTGTGTAGTGAGTGGTAGTGGCACACCATCCTCCCCTGGTGTGTGTAGTGGGTGGTAGTGGCACAGCACCATCCTCTGGTGTGTGTAGTGGGTGGTAGTGGCACACCACCCTCCCCTGGTGTGTGTAGTGGGTGGTAGTGGCACACCACCCGCCCCTGGTGTATGTAGTGGGTGGTAGTGGCACACCATCCTCCCCTGGTGTATGTAGTGGGTGGTAGTGGCACACCATCCTCCCCTGGTGTATGTAGTGGGTGGTAGTGGCACACCACCCTCCCCTGGTGTGTGTAGTGGACGTCCTTCGTCGGGATTAACAGATCAAGTATATTGCATTAAATATAATCTTGATATAAATACTTACCGGTACATCATGGCGCTTTCAGCAAACATGGTCCTCCACAGAAAATGTAATCCAGATTACAAATTAAGTCAATTATTTTCTCACATGAAGAGGGAGATGAACCTCCTCCTCCCAAGCCCCACCTGCTGTCGCCTGTGGCGGGAGGAATCAGGTCGTTAGCTGTAGCGTGGTACAGTGTCAGGGGCGGCGGACGGAGGCTCGCCCAGCCCCAGCTGGTGTCACTGGATCACATACCCAGCCAGCTGGTAGACCCAACCCACACACACACACACACACACACCAGCCTGTCAGTCAGGCCGACCTCCGCTCACCCGACCCCTGAACACATGAACATCGCCTCGCCACTGTTGGTAATTACGGCCGTATTGACCCAGGTGCTGGCGGACGCGTCCTCCCCCACAATGTGAAATGAAAGAATAATTTGCCTCTTCCACCCTGGCTGTTTACCCTCCCAGTAGAGGAACACAACAGACACACACTTCCAACCGCTGCGTCCCAGACTCTGCTCTCTCTCTCTCTCTCTCTCTCTCTCTCTCTCTCTCTCTCTCTCTCTCTCTCTCTCTCTCTCTCTCTCTCTCTCTCTCTCTCTCTCTCTCTCTCTCTCTTTAGCTGTCTCATACATACTCTTGTTTACGTGTGTGTTTCTATGACCAGCCACTGAAATATACATTGGTCAAGTTACGTTACCACGAAATTTGTCAAACCCTCGTTGTAATGTCTCGTTCCAGGGCGATTGTAATATCGTACTGAAGATTTTTTTACATTGGAATAACTGTAGTACTTTAGATGGGCATTTGGAGTGGGCATCGCTTGGATGGGTAAAGGGTTGGGGAAATGTGGCTTGAATCTAAATAAATGGGTGGGCAGGGAGGTGATGGGAACACCTCACCTCCCGCCACAAGCTGGTGGGCACGAGGGTCGGGGTTCGTGTCTGGGTTGGGATGGGGAGGTTATCCCTCCGGTGTGTGTTGGCATCAGTGTCGCCGACCCGTGCAGCACAAAGCGTCTCTCATAATAACGTGGGAATTATTCATTATTTTTGTGTTCCTGAGAAATGTGAACTATCACGAAACCGCTCGAGTCTTCACGGTTCATTTTCCTTATGATTTCCACCATATAATGACACTATTGTCTGTGACGTTAGTTATACAGAGTAGTACAAGAATGTTAGTTATACAGAGTAGTACAACAGGAACTCAGTAAGATGAGAACAGTGGAGCAGCCAGGTTTCGTTGGAGACCCAAAATTCTAGTGTCAACTATGAGTCAGCTTCTGTCATGAGTTTATCACTGTGTTGTGTTGCTCTCTGATGGCACGTTATTGTTATTGTTAATACACGACAGAGGAAATATAATGTAATTTGGCTACAGAGGAAATATAATGTAATTTGGCTACAGAGGAAATATAATGTAATTTGGCTACAGAGGAAATATAATGTGATTTGGCTACAGAGGAAATATAATGTAATTTGGCTACAGAGGAAATATAATGTAATTTGGCTACAGGGGAAATATAATGTGATATGGCTACAGAGGAAATATAATGTAATTTGGCTACAGAGGAAATATAATGA
The DNA here is from genome assembly GCF_036320965.1 of Panulirus ornatus. NCBI lineage: Eukaryota > Metazoa > Arthropoda > Malacostraca > Decapoda > Palinuridae > Panulirus > Panulirus ornatus. The sequence continues at coordinate 14,211,065 of NC_092258.1, read as the reverse complement.
TTTGGCTACAGAGGAAATATAAAGTGATGTGGCTACAGAGGAAATATAATGTAATTTGGCTACAGAGGAAATATAATGTAATTTGGCTACAGAGGAAATATAATGTAATTTGGCTACAGAGGAAATATAATGTGATTTGGCTACAGAGGAAATATAATGTGATGTGGCTACAGAGGAAATATAAAGTGATGTGGCTACAGAGGAAATATAATGGAATTTGGCTACAGAGGAAATATAATGTAATTTGGCTACAGAGGAAATATAATGTGATGTGGCTACAGAGGAAATATAATGTAATTTGGCTACAGAGGAAATATAATGTAATTTGGCTACAGAGGAAATATAATGTAATTTGGCTACAGAGGAAATATAATGTAAT
>NC_092258.1:14133186-14208186 GCF_036320965.1 Panulirus ornatus | reverse complement strand
TGATGATGATGGTGATGATGATGGTGATGATTATGATGGTGATGATGATGATGATGATGATGATGATAGAAACGATCGTCTCAAGTCCGCACACGAACACTGACCCCGACTGGAGCAAGAGACGTGCTACAGTGGGTAACACGTGTACCTTCCCGTCGACACCTGAGGTGCAGCTGCTGGTTAAAACCAAAGAAAATAGGATGATGGCTGGGACCCGGGTCCTCACATCACCTCAAAAAAATAAAAAAGGAATATACAAGGACTATCTTTGAGAGGCTTCCGCCCACCTTCACAAGGAACGAATCTTGGTCCCGGGTCGAACCCCACGTGAGGGTAGAGAAATGAATCTATGCCGGTGTCCCCGGTAAATTTATTGTGCCACCCATGCTCATCCTGTGAGCGGTAGCGCAAAGGGGATTACAAGGGTCACAGAGGGTCTTAATCAGACCCCAGTGGGTTGATGTTACATGTTACATGCGTTACATAGTTTCATATGGTAAGTTTTACCGACTAGATGCAAGAAGTGGATACAAACTTTAAGATTTCAGGTTTGTTGTTGTTAATAATAAGGTGTTGTGACATTTCTTGCAGGGTTTGTTTAGATCTATACCTAAAAGGCTCTATTTTTTCACATTCTAAGACATAATGTTTTAGTTTGTGTCCAAATCTTTGACCACAAACTTTACATTTCACAAGATTAACATCTCCAGATAGGCCAGCGGTTCTTAAAGTAGGGGGCACGCCCCCCAGAAAATACAGAGGGGGGTGGCGGGCGTGAAGTGAGCAGCCAGAGAGAAAATGTGGGTCGGGATAACGAATTTCATCTATATTTTCTTAACATTAGCGAGAGCAGCTTTGAATTTAACCTGGCCAGGAACCCCTCCTCCGTGGAAGTTGAGGATGTTGCTGAAGCTATGCAAGAAGAATTTCTTGAAATGAAATGTAATTCTGCAGCAAAGGATGATTTCACTTGTCTTAGTTTGGAGAAGTTTTGGCTGAAGAATCTCTCAGTTGACCAGAAAATAAGCCAGTCAGTCCTAAAAGTCATTGTCCCGTTTTCGTCTACTTACCTCGTATGTAGAGTAAGTTTTTTTTATTTTTTTTTAGCTTAAGTTAATGGGAAATCAAATCAAAGACACAAGGTAGATGTGGAAGGTGATCTCCGATGTGCAACCAGACGACACCAAATATTACCAGACTACTCAGTCACAAGTCAACATCTCAACATTGATGACAGCTATCTACCTGGCCACCAAAGTCAACATATAATATTTACCGTCGCGTTTGTGACGCTGATCTAAGCAGCACCGGTGGCAAAGGTGTGTGAAAATTTAGTTTTATTGAGCTTATATTCTTCTGTTTTCCAGTGAGTTTTCATGTAATTGCATTAAGATTATAAACTGTATAACATTAAGATTATGAACTGTATAACCAGAATGTGCATAAAGATTATCAGTCCAGTGCTAACGCACACAGTTACTCTCTTAAAAGTATGAAAATATTTAGTTTCACTATAATGAATAATTTATGATTTCTATCGATTAATTCTACTGTAGTTACTATTTCCATGTAATATCATAAGTTTCATTGAAAATAGGTGCATAAATTTAATGAAATAAAACTAAAATATAGAAGCAAAAAACTTCTTTCATCCAAAAACTTAAACTCAAGTAAGCAATAAGTTTATTGATATAAAGATCCACAGCATTAATCCTGATTAAGCAATAAATACGAGTATAAAGATGACTGATTATAATCATTGTTCAGTAGATCGTGGAAGGGTAGAGGGGGCGTGGTGTCCAGGACTATGTTGAGACAGGGCGCGAGGCCAAAAAGTTTAAGAACCACCGAGACAGACCAAAGCGCCAATAGTACCTATAACCTAGCCTTAGTGTGGCTGTTACAACATGTGATCTGCTGATCTTATTACTTCCTCCATATACATGTTTTACTGTACACATCTCACTGTGATGGAAAGTGTTGATACCTACGCTTATCTGAACTCGTCTTCGTGCTTCAAAGAGGTCAATTCTAATTGACAACCCAACGTTGTTTTCAACATGACCTTTACTAAGTACAAGTTTGGCTAAAGCATCAGCTTTGTCATGCTCACGGAGGCCTATATGAGAGGGAATCCATAACAATTTGATCCGAATCCCTTGAGCAATAATGTCTGAGTATTTGTGTCTGGCTTCACAGACCAACCAACTTGTTACATTCTGATCTCAGGGTGTTAAGGGCAAGTAGTGAAGATAATGAATCAGAGATAATTAAACTGTCTGTGGCAGTGATTTCTACTTGCTCAAGGGCGATAAGTATGGCGAACAATTCAGTTTGTAGAGTAGATGACCAGTTGTTTATTCTAACATTTTTCTCTGATCTCTTACCATTGGTCTGGATTACAGTGGCAGCACTGCCTGCCCTCGAAGCCCCAGTACCCACCACTGGAACTCTATGCTGTTCGTTCCGTTCATTTCATGGAATCTGCCTTTTTTTTTATTCTTCCATGGTGTCCAACATGGTATGGGCTAACGTATGCTTGCTCCTGTCAAAGATTTGTTGATGGAAGAGTTATAAAAAGGAGAGTTAATTAAATGAAAGTTGTATAATGTGGATTGATCAAAGGATCTCAGGTGTTTGAGCATACGACACTTGGGGTTATAGGAAGTGGGAAAGACTTAAGGAAGAGACTCTCACGTCTGCTGTTGGAGGCTAAACAAGGTATCATAATGCCTGTCCTTCGTCAGGCTGGTGTCCACACTCAGCCTATGGAAGAGGACAACACAGCTGTTGCATATGGTAGTAATCCTGTCTCTTTTGTCCTGGCTCTGTTGTGGCAGGGAACACGGGGATAAACTCTCACGCTTCTGCCACTATTGTATCGTAATTGGTTTTACATCGTGTGTGTAGTTTTTTTGAAATGGGAAATGGTGAGGACAGCAGATGGTCGTGGCCCCACTTGTGGTCAATTCTGGTGGTCAAATGACCCATCTGCAGTAGTAGTCCTCCCCTACTTGTGACCCACCTGCGGGAGTGGTCCTCCCCTACTTGTGACCCACCTGCGGGAGTGGTCCTCCCCTGCTTGTGACCCACCTGCGGGAGTGGTCCTCCCCTACTTGTGACCCACCTGCGGGAGTGGTCCTCCCCTGCTTGTGACCCACCTGCGGGAGTGGTCCTCCCCTACTTGTGACCCACCTGCGGGAGTGGTCCTCCCCTACTCGTAACCTGGGTCCCCGTTCTGCTGTATGCCCACCTTGCACCTGGGTCCCCGGCCTGCTGCAGAGCCAGTTAGTCTCCCTCAACCACCGTGCTCACGCACCGTCCGTCACCCTTATCCCTTGATCTACTTTACTGTTGTACGCAGCAGTTTATCCATAACATCACAGCGGCCATCCTCTCCTGATGTGACTAGATTTGGTAACGCATGAAATAAAACGTCACTCGAGTCTTACCAAATATCTGTAACAAGTGACAATTGCTTCCAGCCAGTGACCTGCTGTATATTACGAGTGTTGACAACTCCGTCCACTAGCGATATCTGGCATGCTTTCCATCCATGTGTGCCAGTTAGGGAATTGTAACAATATCTTTGTTTCGCTATATATTATTCGAAAACCGAACCTCTTTGGCATTACAGATGTACGCCAATCCAACTTAGATTTATGAAAAAAGGACACGACATCTTCGTCTTGGAATCCAAGATAACTGTCTTGTGGCAAGACAACGAGATGCCGAAGAGAAGAACAAGTTACACGTATAGAGTAAGTCGCGTCATAACTTATAATTTCCTCTGGACTTCATTTTGAGATTCAGTGATAAGTAACGTGAGGGAAGCCTTTGTCTGCCAGCTGGGTAATCCTCTTTACTGGCTGACTCTGTTGTCAGAGCCTTCAATTGCATTCTCCTGACGGGATCCGGCGATGTGTTGACGTTGGTTCTGGCGCCCTCGACAGACGCAAGCAAATAAAGCAAATTACAGGCTTACACCAAGTTGTGTAGAGAGGTGAACATAACGCTGTGAAGATTACTGCCACTTCTGAAGTCAGTTGTTGACTGAAATGTAGTCCCTGAAACAATTACGAGATGTAAACCTGTTATCATTTTAACAATTCTGTGACCTGTGCAGTTAACCTTTGACACCGAAATGCAATCCCAAACGTTAGTTATTATTTACGTATTATTATAACATCAAAATTGATATCCTTATGTGAAGAACTGAACCTTAGTTAATGGTATATAAGACTACAGCTTACCTAACACCTCAGTGACACATATGTGTGTCAGTATGACCCAGAACATCCACACACAACTAGATCTGTACCACAGACGCGCACCTCAACAATTCTCCAGCCTTTGTAAAAAAAAAATGACATCTCCTATAGTATGGTGCGGGAGGTGCTGAGGACTGAACTATTTTTCCCCTGTTGCAACCGTGCTATCGCTTGTTTCCATATTGTTATCTTGTTAGACTCGAAGTCCAGGTATGAAATTGGTTGAAGGAAGAGAGCAGCGCCTCTGCGGCTGGGACCTGAGGATCACTAATGTTTCCCTTCGTGATGAGTAATTCTAGATCCACCGATGGAGTCCACAAACCTCTATAAAGCTAACTTGAATCTCTCTCTCTCTCTCTCTCTCTCTCTCTCTCTCTCTCTCTCTCTCTCTCTCTCTCTCTCTCTCTCTCTCTATCTATCTATCTATCTATCTATCTATCTCTGCAATACAGTCAACCGTCCTATGACTATCCACAAGCACAGTCTACCCATCTGCCTCTTCTATTCATGGCAACTTGCTCTCTCCATCGCGCTAATCCAGGGGATGCGCTGCACGAAATCTCTTTCCTCAGAAACTGTTTCTTCCCGCTTGAGTTGCTTTACCTTCGGAAATAATCGTTTTTTCATCTCTTCAGGAGTTTACGGGCTGTGTTTGACATCTATACAAGCCTTTTTATAGTTTACCGAGTCTCCTGTATTGCCTAGTCGATATATGTGGGCACAGATGACCGAGCTCGCCAAACTGTTTCTTATACAGATATAGAAATGTTTGTTCAACGATGCAGTGCATAAATGCAACGAAAGTCAACTGCTGGGCGACGTGAGCGTATCGTTATAGTTAGGCTCCCTCTATCTTCTTACAGTAGATATTGGAGGATAGCAAACATCCTCTCAGGATACAACATAAAGACTTCTTCACAACGGAGCAGGATTATAAGCCGCTCCTCGTGAAAATGTGAGAAAGACACGGTCCATTGCCAATGCCTCCATGATAAAAAGTTCAGTTCCCCCAAGGAAATGCTCGTACATCCCTCCAGTTCCTCATTCTTATATCTGACACGAACACAAGTCACAGTTTAATATCACCCTTTGCAGAAGACATCAGTATAAGTCTGAAAATCACGTCTGTAGGGGTTGCTAAAAGGCAACAAAAAGACATAAGTAAAGTTCTTCCACTGGGCTGTCGAGAACAGCAGGCTTTCCAAATTGGACAAATTTCAGTTCCGGTTTAGGGAGCTGAAGAGATCAAAACTAGTACGGAATACCAAACGGAAACGGACATGGCCCAGCCCGGCCTGAGGGGGATGAAGACCGCAGAAGACTTCACGAGGTTTCTTCTGTCATAAATAACTTGAATACCGTGAGAGATTTAGGAGTAATAATGTATAGCGACCTAACCCTCAGTGGACAATAAAACGACAGTTGCCTCCCTCAGATGGATGGCGGAGTGGATCCTGCGGACTTTCAAGACAAGGGAAGTAACATAACCCTATAAGGCGGGCAAAATTGCTGTATGACATAAGTTCAGAGAGCTTTCTATGCCCATATTGACGTGGTTAAGGAACTAAAATACTTGGAACGGTGGAACTCACTGAGGCTGTACTCTGGAGCGCAGACGCTTGAGGTATATCGTCATTCACACTTAGGAAGTCCTAGAAAGTATGATCCCAACTGACACTCGGAAATTACTCCCTACTGGTATGACAAGTATGGAGGACTCTGTCATGTGTTACCTCTAGAATCCAAAGGCTGCTGGAACAAGGTGGTCTTAGAGACTGCTGGAACAAGATGACCTCAGAGGCTGCTAGAACAAGGTGGTCTTAGAAGATGCTAAAACAGGATAGCCTCAGAGGCTGCTTGAACAAAATGGTCTTAGAGGATGTCCGAACATGATGGCCTCAGAGACTGCTGGAACAAGATGATCTTAGAGACTGTCGGAACAAGACGGCCTCAAAGGATATAAGAACAAAATGGCCTCCGAGACTGCAGGAACAAGATGGACTCAGAGACTGCCGGAACAAAATGGCCTCAGAGACTGCCATAACAGATGGTCTGGGCTTCCATACTCTTGCGTATTGATATTACGCTCTAGGACGGTAAAGCTGTGATAATAGTTTCTCTCCTATAGGATATAACTCGTCTTTTTACGACCTCACTAATCGTCTGGGCATATTGGGAGACTGGAAGTGCCGCCATTTACGTCCTTTGTTCTTAGACATAAGGGAAAGAACTCAAGAGACTGCCGAGCAAGGGTTCCAGTGGTGGCTGTTTTAGAGTCCCGAATGACCAACACACTTGAAAAATGGAAATATTTGTCTTTTGATCCAATGCCGCTGTAAGCTTAGAAAATACGTACGGTAATGTAGATGTCTCAGTAATTTGAACGAAACTTTATTTGTGTCCCTAACAATGCCACGAACAAGAATATATATATATATATATATATATATATATATATATATATATATATATATATATATATATATATATTCTTTCATACTATTCGCCATCCCTAGCGCCGGAGGGATGAAGACCCGGAAGATTACTTTCCTTTTCCCTAAATCACCATTGATACCTGATAATTTATGAGTAATAATATATATGGACTAAATCCTATTAATATATATAATAGTTCTCCTCAAGTATAATGCAGAATAGACTTGATTATCAAGACAAGGAATAACATAACCTTTTATGTGTAAATTGCTGTATCGACTAGTTCGAGAGCTTTCTATGCCCATATTGACGTGTTAAACAAATTGAACGGTGAAGAATGCCCACCCCCCCCCCCGAAAATGACATAAAGTCAACACGCAAAACATCCCACTCATGGACCGACGCCAATCTGCCAACCCGCCGCAGGCACTCATCCGTACCATTCAATCATCTATTCTTGCCTCCTTAAGTCCTAAGCATGTATTGCCGATCACCAAATCTTTCACTCGAATTTCACTCCAATTTGGTCTCCTAGCTTCGGGGCTCTTCAGTCTCGACCTCTAGAACCAGGTCAGCTGTACAATGTCTTAGACTGTCGAACCCATTTAAACACCTCTCATGGCTCTCTGAACAGGTGTCTTTAGTATTTCGAACAATGACCCCTCTCTAAGCTGCATGAACCACTGCTTAAGCACTGTCGAACAAGAACCTCAGGCTCCTAAACAATGTCTGCCAAATGCTTAAAACAATAGCCTCAAGCTCTGAACAAATGTCTTGAAGCATATTCCCAACATGATCCTCAGAGATTGTTGATCAAGATGATCTTAGTCCGTTCGACACAAGTACAAGCTCAAGTAAAAACAATATTGCCTCCGAGACCTGCGACAAAGATGACTCAGAGACTGCCGGAACAAATGGCCTCAGACTGCCAGACGATGGTCGGCTTCCATACTCTCGCGTTGAATTACCTCTAGGACGTAAACACTTAAATAGTTCCTCATTTTCTATTCAAATACTCGTCTTTTACTGACCCCTAACTACTGGATTAACTTGTCTATTCAATTCGTCCATTTCCCGCCTCAGCGAGGTAGCTCTAAGAAGAGGGGACTGGGCCTCTGAGGAAACATCCTCACCCGGCCCCCTTCTCTGTTCCTTCCTTTGGAAAATTAAAAAAAAAAAATGAGAGGGGAAGATTTCCAGCCCCCCATCTCCCTTCCCTTTTAGTCGCCTTCTACGACACGCAGGGAATACGTGGGAAGTATTCTTTCTCCCCTATCCCCAGGGATATATATATATATATATATATATATATATATATATATATATATATATATATATATATATATATATATATATATATACACGAACAAAGTGCATAAGAACGCGCGCCTTCATAGAACATACAAACCTCCAACAGCCAGGATCGAACCCGGGACCCTTGTGCAACAGGCGGGAGTGCTACCGCTAGGCTATGATCGCCCCTAATAGGGGTTAGGTTCAGTAAAATGCTATCTGCTGGCTGTGTGAGCCTGATGGGAAATGACCGGTGTAGACCTCGTTGCTCCCCAACGTGAGACGAAGGGTATTCGACTATATCGTATTCGAATAGTCTTATCCCTATTAGGGGCGATCATAGCCTAGTGGTAGCGCTCCCGCCTGTTGCACAGGGGTCCCGGGTTCGATCCTGGCTGTTGGAAGTTTGTACGATATATTTTCTTTTCTTTCAAACCATTCGCCATTTCCCGCATTAGCGAGGTAGCGTTAAGAACAGAGGACTGGGCCTTTGAGGGAATACCCTCACCTGACCCAATTCTCTGTTCCTTATATATATATATATATATATATTATCCCTGGGGATAGGGGATTAAGAATACTTCCCACGTATTCCCTGCGTGTCGTAGAAGGCGACTAAAAGGGGAGGGAGCGGGGGGCTGGAAATCCTCCCCTCTCGTTTTTTTTTTAAATTTTCCAAAAGAAGGAACAGAGGGGGCCAGGTGAGGATATTCCAAAAAAGGCCCAGTCCTCTGTTCTTAACGCTACCTCGCTAACGCGGGAAATGGCGAATAGTTTAAAAGAAAGAAGAAAAAAAAATATATATATATATATATATATATATATATATATATATATATGTTTTCATACTATTCGCCATTTCCCACTTGGCCCACCCTTCTCTGTTCCTTCTTTGGGAAAATTCAAAACGAAAGGGGAGGATTTCCAGCCCCCCGCTTCCACCTCTTTTAGTCGCCTTCTACGGCACGCATGGAATACATGGGAAGTATTCTTTCTTCCCTATCCCCAGGGATATTTTTTTTTGTATGATATATATATATATATATATATATATATATATATATATATATTTTTATTATACTTTGTCGCTGTCTCCCGCGTTTGCGAGGTAGCGCAAGGAAACAGACGAAAGAAATGGCCCCCCCCCCCATACACATGTATATACATACGTCCACACACGCAAATATACATACCTACACAGCTTTCCATGGTTTACCCCAGACGCTTCACATGCCTTGATTCAATCCACTGACAGCACGTCAACCCCGGTATACCACATCGCTCCAATTCACTCTATTCCTTGCCCTCCTTTCACCCTCCTGCATGTTCAGGCCCCGATCACACAAAATCTTTTTCACTCCATCTTTCCACCTCCAATTTGGTCTCCCTCTTCTCCTCGTTCCCTCCACCTCCGACACATATATCCTCTTGGTCAATCTTTCCTCACTCATTCTCTCCATGTGCCCAAACCACTTCAAAACACCCTCTTCTGCTCTCTCAACCACGCTCTTTTTATTTCCACACATCTCTCTTACCCTTACGTTACTCACTCGATCAAACCACCTCACACCACACACATATATATATACCATATATATATATATATATATATATATATATATATATATATATATATATATATATATATATATATATACATATATGTATATATATTCCTATGAGTCTACGGGGAAAATGAAACACGATAAGTTCCCAAGTGCGCTTTCGTGTAATAATCACATCATCAGGGGAGACACAGGAGGGAAATATAACAGTCAGTTGATATACAACGAAGAGACGTAGCTAGGACGCTATTTGGTAAACATGCGATTGTCCAAGAGAGATGTTATATTTCTTTATAACTTTTGCGATTGAAACTCATGAAGTATTTCCTTATTCAAGATGTAAGGAAACTCGAGGTGGCAGTAAAGTATATGGCTGTACCGTGGTCAACACTCTCTGTAGCCCCGCTGTGTAAAGACCCGGCTGTATGTTATTTGGCTGTATCACCATTGAACTTCTGTATCACAGGGAACTGTATCATGGTATCACATTAATCTCTGTTGCGGTACTGTAGGAGACCATCTCAGTGTGTCACAGTAAACCATCACCACAGACTCTCTCTGCCAACCATATCATCTTTTCTGTTGAAAGCAAAAGTTTGTTGTGTATCGTGCACGTTCTCCCTACCTGAGGGACGACACACACACACACACACACACACACACTGTGGAGGTAAAGGAAGGACCGTGAGTGGCTGTGCGTTCCATGCTGGGTCGATCAGGTAATTAGCCAGTTCCTCCCATGGGTAATCTGGTGTTGGAGGTTCCTCTCTGCCTGGCTCCTGTTGTTCATATCAATGTTGTGATTATTATTACTCGTGTCTTTCCTCTGATTTCTTTTCTTGTCTCATTTATTTTCATTCTTATTTTATTTCTGTTTCCAAATTTTCTTGTTGGCTGTGAGATTTTAATTTTCCTCATCAGATACTCTGTGTATTTGTTATGTTTTCTATACTAACTTTTGTCTCCTCCTCCTCTGCCATTTTCTTCATCCTGTGTGCCATTCTCAGGTATATAGCGAGTCAGAAACGGACGAACAGCGACCTCGCGTACTGCCACCTCCTCTCTCAAGCTGTCATGTATAATGCACCGAGAGCAGAGCTCACCCACAAGCCAGCCGCACACGTCCCGTTGTTCATATTTGCCCTCACTCACGGCTGATTAAGTTTCCTTTATTAATTGTCTCTCTCTCTCTATCTTGTTCTCTTTTATTTCCACTTCTGTTGCTGGCTTATGTAGGCGCAGATATTGTCAGGTTTTACCGTCCTGACCTCGCGTTACGAAATGGTTTCTCACGTTGGTGTTGAGAGCATAGACTCGTTGGAGATGTCAGGGACCTCAGTGTGTTTGTTAGGTAACTCATTGTATTAAATAGGGGCCTTAGTGTAGGTGTTAGGTACCTCAGTATGTTTCTTAGAGACCTCAAGAAACTTCACTGCATTTGTTAGAGACCTCACTGCATTTGTTAGAGACCTCACTGTATTTTAGAGACCTCTTTGTATTTGTTAGTGACCTCAGCGTACTTTTTATGTACCTCAGTGTATTTCTTAGAGCCTCAGTGTATTTATTAGGGACCTCAGGGCATTTTTTAGGCACCTCAGTGTATTTATTAGAGACCTAATTTGTTAGGTACCACAGTGTATTCGTCAGAAACCTCAGTATATTTGTTAAGTACCGCAGTCTATTTGTTAGAGACCTCAGTGTATTTGTTAGGTACCACAGTGTATTCGTCAGAGATCTCAATGTACTTGCAAGAGACCTCAGTGTATTTGTTAGGTACCACAGTGTATATTCATGAGAGACCTCATTGTATTTGTTAGGTACCAAAGTGTGTTCGTTAAAGACCTCAGTGTACTTGTTAGAGACCTCAGTGTATTTATTAGGTACGACAGTGTGTTTGTCAAAGATCTCTGTGTAGTTGTGAGATAACACTCTTTTTTAGGTACCTCACTTTTTTTTTAGAGACCCTTTGTATTTCAGAGACCCACACTGTATTTTAGAGACCCACACTGTATTTTAGAGACCCACACTGTATTTTAGAGACCCTCACTGTATTTGTGTGGGACCTGAAGACCGGGTCTGTAGCGAGGCTGTGGCCTCTCCTACTGTCCTTAATGTAAAGAAAATGACGGGAGGTGTGTCTGTGATGGTATTTGAATAATGCCTTTCTTGCCCGGCCAGTTTGTGTGTGTGTGTGTGTGTGTGTGTGTGTGTGTGTGTGTGTGTGTGTGTGTGTGTGCCTGGGGTCATTACGTTAGTAGATATATATCTCTATATTGTTTACTTTCGTCGTTCTGTACGTGTGATGATAAGATTAATATCAATGTTTTGATGACAGTAATGGTGTTATCGCACATTGAAAATGGTTGCCGTCCTTACCACGATGCAGTGTTGCAAGAAGGAATCACATCAAGGAAGAACATGATGTATAAAGTGGAAATATGGCAGAGCTGTGGCAGTGGCTATGTTCAGTACATCCTGGACCTGCTGAGATGCCGTTGTAATTGCTAGACTAAGGCTAGGCTACAGGTACCTATTGGCTCTTTGGCCTAACTTGGAGATGTTAGCCGTGTGAAATGTAAAGTTTGTGGTCAAAGATTTAGACACAAACTAGAACAGTGTGTCTTAGAATGTGACGAAATAGAGTCTTTTAGGGATAGATCTAAACGAACCCTGCAGAAATGTCACAACACCTTTTTGTTAATAACAAGATACCTGAAATTATAAGTTTCTATCCACTTTTTGCATCTAGTCGGTAAAACTTACCATATGAAACTATGTAATGTATGTAACGTGTAATATCAACCCACTGGGGTTTGACTAAGACCATTTGTGACCCCTGTAATCCTTTTGCGCTACCGCTCACAGGATGAGCATGGGCGGCACAATAAACTTGCCGGGGACACCGGCACAAATCCAATCATGAGTGTACCAGACCAGCCAGGCTGCGGGGCCGCGTAAGCCTAGGAGGCTGCAGCTTCCAACAGCTTGTTTGACCAACAACTCAGCCCAGCAGCCTGGTCCGTGCCAGGGCCGTGGGTGTTGGTAAGGCCCCCGGAGACTGCACCAAGTACCCACCCATGAGGTAAGTTAAAGCGAAGGTCAGGGAAGAAGACGAGTCATTTGTCATTGCTCGATGATAATGTCAGTCTAATAGATTAAGCTACAAGGGTTTGGTTACGTCGTGTGCAGGAGGTGGGTAGGGTGGAGGCCAGCTCGACGGTGGCCCAGTGTGTCATGATGCCAAGTTGAACCACAGATGATGACGGGCTGTTGCCCGACCCACCTCGGCCATGATGACGGTAGAGGAGAAAAGAATATTTAAAGTATTTATTGATCTGGGAGAGTCTTATGAAGGTGGGAGAGTCTTATGAAGGTGGGAGAGTCGTATGAAGGTGATGTAGACGGATTGGCGAGGGAAAGTGGCTGGATGTTTGAGGGTTCAGGTCAGCAGTAGTAAGTAGCAAGTGTCTCCTGACGATGGTTGGTTAATATATGTGTTGGCGGATAGTGAGGGAGGACTGCCAGCAGCGGAAGCACTGATAAGAAAGCTGGAGGACCCACAACACACCCCACCAGTACGGCAGATAACGTAGAGGCAACTCTCTCTCTCTCTCTCTCTCTCTCTCTCTCTCTCTCTCTCTCTCTCTCTCTCTCTCTCTCTCTCTCTCTCTCTCTCTCTCTCTCTCTCTCTCTCGAACGGAATATCAGATCATAATGAAGCAAAATTAGTTGTGGAAAAAACAAACTCTTTCTCATTGTGTTTAGAGTTATGACTTGTCGGAACTGGATCGCTTTCGACAGCGTCCAGGATAGATTACTCTCATTACCAAGTGTCGTCATGAGGGTAATAACAAATCATGATGATAATGGCGATAATACATACCAGTAATCACTACACATCACCAGTAAGTTCCTGGCGCACCTTCTTGACTTTTCCCGCCTTTTCTTTGCTCTTTTGTTTCCTTGGGGCTTTTCCCGCCAACGAAAAATGGCGCGCACCATCTGTCAGTTCCCGTGTCATGAGAGACTGGTTGGGTCGCTCTTATTTATTCTCAGCCTTGTTCAGTTCCTCCCCGTCGACCACAGCGACAGGGTTGCTTACGTCGATGTGCGGGCAGTTGAAGGTCCTGTCAGCCAGCGACCAGTTACAGAGCGATGCTGGCCGGTCACGGGGGCATTGACTGTGTGGGTCACTCGTCTTGACACGAGACATATTAGGTTATTGAAGGAAGTGAAGATTGGTGTCCACCACTGATAAACCAAGTTGTTTGAGGTTCTTGCCGCATGCGGTAACACTCTCCTGCCATGTTGACCCCCAGCGAACGGTCCTCGCCGCCTGCGGCCAAGCCCAGAACACGGCGGGCTGGAGATCGATGAGAACCACGGGGATTCATCTACAGAAAGACCCAACTTTTCTTGTTCCCTTCCCAGCGGATCATCCGTGAGCCGTCCCCTCCCGTCCCCAGGGGACTGGGATGAAGTAGTTGTTCTTTTCCTTTCCTGTTTCCATGTGATCAAGTGGTCTGTTGCTTTATGGAGCCCCTGCATTCTCGCTCGCCTCACGTCATTCTATCTTGACTCACCTGAGCAGGTGGAGATTCCGTGGTCACGAGTTACCTAAGAAGATGAGGACCACGGGAGACGGCCGGACGACCTGGGGTAGTGACCCCAGGCGACCTAGGCCACTACTCCCCCACCTAGTTGGTAGCGTCCTCCTCGGCCTCGTCTCCGCCGCTGTGCCTTCCTTTATGTGACGTCCTGTTACTTGTATTTTGACCTTCTATTCTTTTCCCTGGGCGTCGTGCGAGTTGCTGTAGTAGGAGGTGGCTGCGGCCTGTCCCCCGGGGCTTCACTGTAAATGTAATTATCATAAAACTCATTCTTTTGTTCTTCCCTTACGAATATGTTCATCTTGCGCGTTATAACTTTTAGTTTAATCAGGTTTAAAAAGAGAACAATCAACGATTACATTGACATAATTACCCCCGCTGGCCTTATACTGGGTTACGGGGCAACCCAGCTGAGTGCGTGACCTGGTGAGGTACATTAAGTCTTCTTAGCTGTTTGATGCAGCTGTTTGGTGCAGCAGCTCTCCCTCTCTTACTAGTTTTGCAGCCAGACTGATCTGTAAACCCCCTGGAGGAAGCTGCCCACGGTGTTCTTTACATCTGACGGTGATAAGTCGAACAGGAGAAGGACCCTGGCAATTATTTACTTACTCCCTAATGATTTGTATGCGGACCTCCTCCATATGTTCTGGTGTAGATGTCAGTAAATGATCAAACACCACGCCAACTGCTGGTGTTCCTTGCCTGCATGATGGGATGTGAGTGCTCCTGGCCTGCTGGGGGTGACGGATGTTGGGTAGTTCCTTGCCTGCTGGGGGTGACAGATGATGGGCTGTTCCTGGACTCCTAGTGATAACTGACGATGGATGAGGGTGATCCTGGACCCCTGCTGATGACATATGGTGGGGTGTGGGCTTTTCTAGCCTGCTGATGGTGACGTATGATGGGTCATTAAGTCCCTCCTGCCCACGTGTCCCTGATCGTCTGGCTAAACGATGGTGGGTCTTGGCCATCTCTCCTCACTCATCCTTCTTTCTGTGCAGATTCTTGGCCCAGTCTCTGGCCTCCGGCCACACTGGATGTGTGCACGTTATAAGACATACACTATGTACGTATGGCAGACCTCTGACGTTTATATCCGTGCACCCTAAGAATTGGTGTATATATGTAATGTTCTGTGGGAGGTTATGTGTGTGTGTCAATGTATGTAGTAGTAGCAGCCTTTGTGTGTGTGTATGTGTGTTTTGTGTATGTTTGTGTGTATGGTAGCCTTTATGTGTTCGTGTGGTGGTGGTGATGATGATGTCTGTGTGTTTGGTAGAGTAAGGAACCAAGATGAAGGTCTGTTATGTGCAGTATGGACACGTCTCTCTGTGGTGACCCTTGTGGTCGACACTCTGCCACTCTACCATCACCATCCAGGCCGCTCATCTCTCCATCGACTGCCACATCTACAACCACTGCCACCGCTCCATATCTACCACTGCATACAGTATTACCACAACCACCGTATCTGCCGCCGATATGACGCTAATAACGCATATGCTAATAACGCATATACCAGTATGCCACATCTGCCACCGTTACGACCGCTACTAAGAAAGTTACACTTCAGCCACCATCGCTGCCACCACTACCACCACCACACCACCATCACTACCACCACCACCACCACACCATCCCTGATATACTCAACATTAGCGGGATGTCTGCTTACCACCGAACGATCCTTCCTGCTGCTGCAGCTACTGGCGTTCCTGCTGTAGCTGCTGCTGCTACTGGCGTTCCTGCTGTAGCCGCTGCTGCTACTGGCGTTCCTGATGTAGCTGCTGCTGCTACCTGGCGTTCCTGCTGTAGCTGCTGCTGCTACTGGCGTTCCTGCTGTAGCTGCTGCTACTCTTGGCGTTCCTGCTGTAGCTGCTGCTGCTACTGGCGTTCCTGCTGTAGCTGCTGCTGCTACTGGCGTTCCTGCTATAGTTGCTGCTGCTACTGGCGTTCCTGCTGTAGTTGCTGTTGTTACTGGCGTTCCTGCAATAGTTACTGCTGCTACTGGTGTTCCTGTCGTAGTTGCTGCTGCTGCTGGTGTTTTGGTGCTACTGCCTGGCTGCTGCCGCGATAGATTTCGACAGGTCAAGCTCCTCCCGCGCCCTCTGGTATGGGGAAAGGTTGGCCAGACCCACGGCGGACGGGCACATCTCTTGTCATGTATTACCCCAGGTATGTACCCCAGGTATGTACCCCAGGTATCTACCCCAGCCATGCACCATAGGTATCCACCTTAGGTATCTACCCCAGGTATGAATAATGCATTGATGGCTCTTTCATCAGTGGTCCCCGCGCCTGCCTCTCCTGCCGACTTTCCTGTGTTATGTTGACTATCTCTATACCAGCTGATGTGACGCGGTTTGTCTGAAGGCAGTTTAGGAGCAGTAGCTCTCCCTCCCATAGATCAGTTGGCTTCACGTACCTCTCCTCTCCTCCACAGCATTACGAGTGAATGGCTGTAAGAGGAGAGGTGGCACAATACTCATTATCCTGGATAATACTGGTTGGAAAGGCCTCTACCCTGGCCGGCCGTGTGGTAGGAGTGTGGGTCGGGGTCGACATAATAGCCTCTCCCGCTAATTTCCATGCAGGATGAGGCGCGAAGTTAGCAGTCCCTTCACGCCTCAACAGATGGCGTTGGTCTGTAATTATTGGAGGACGCGGATCTCTTATTTGTAGATCATTCTGGGACAAAAGAGACTTATCATCAGCCTTCAGACATGAAGGATTTCCTTTGGCTCACCATTTTTTCTATATAAGCTGAAGTTGATCATGATTTGTGCTACTGAATCCTCAGCAGATGTGATGACCTGGTCAGTGGCCCAGTAGGAGACAAGTGGCTGATGATGAAGGTGATGGCGGATGGCCGTGGCTGGCTGTGGCCGACATCATCATCACTCGCTGTTAACACCAGCCGTCACCCTCGGCTCCAACACACTAGATTATTCAGTACGACCGGCGCTGGCAGCAGGCACCATCCGGCCGCCCGCCCGAGGCTCAGCATCGTGCGTCAGGCAGACGAGTCAGGAACCTTTCTAGGGCTGTCCCCTGCTGGCCCCACAGGTCTGGTGGACCTGACACCAGGTGGAACCCTGGGGTACCTTGTGGCTGGCCCCACAGGTCTGGTGGACCTGACACCAGGTGGAACCCTGGGGTACCTTGTGGCTGGCCCCACAGGTCTGGTGGACCTGACACCAGGTGGGACCCCTGGGTACCTTGTGGCTGGCCCCACACGTCTGGTGGACCTGACACCAGGTGGAACCCTGGGGTACCTTGTGGCTGGCCCCACAGGTCTGGTGGACCTGACACCAGGTGTTATAGTATGTTGATATTTCCCTTAATTTGTTTTGTTTAGTTGTGATGTGCCAACCGTTCTTTTAAGCGTTGACTTTATAACAGTAATAATCAGTATAGTCTGCTCCCTGTTGTAGTATTGATATTTACATAGATTTCTTGAGTACATGACATATAGTAAGGGACAGACATATTCAGTTTTCATCTCCTGGGTAAGCCGACACGCGATCTTTATTCCTAAAGAAACGATCACTACCCGTCTATGTGTTGTAAGAACGGCTTCAGCGATACTCGGATCATGCAGGCGAGCGAAATCACTTGGCCGCCACGTCAAAGAAAATCAATAATCTGTAAATGAAGAAGACGACACTTTTTTTCTATCTCCCTGACAGGATTTAAAAGCTTAAATTTTCCATTCAGATGAAGCCATTGTGTACAACTTCCCATCAGCCACCGATCCGCCTGTGCTGTGTATGGGGCCCTGTTTACGGACGCTTGTATTGTGTGTCATGTATACCTTCTTTTTTGAGTCTACACCAACCACAAAAGGAATGGTTTAGTCTACACTAACCACATGATCAATTAGTACAGTATAGTCAACCAGAAGGGCAACAGTTCAGTTGTCACTAATTAATGCCTTACACCAATCACAGACGTAGTTAGTGTGGCGCATAACTTCTCATAGATACAATGACGTCACAGCCACAGAGGAATTGCCCAGTAATATCGCACGACAGTTGATGTAACGCGGACGCCAGTGGGGATCAGGTCACTAAGTAACGCAGCCCAAGGCTGGATGTTGGTGCGTAACGGTCTGAACATTGTAGCGTTATCTGAAGCTGAGAGAAATTATCTGAAATGATGAGGTAAGTCTTGAAATTCTTACTTTGGGAGGAGTGTCCTCACCAGGCCCTTGTACAGTGGGAAGGGCGTCCTCACCAGGCTATTGTACAGTGGGAGGAGCGTCCTCACCAAGCCGTTGTACAGTGAGAGGGGCGTCCCCACCAGGCCATTGTACAGTGGGAAGGGCGTCCTCACCAGGCCCTTGTACAATGGGAAGGGCGTCCTCGCCAGGCCCTTGTACAGTGGGAAGGGCGTCTTCACCAGGCCATTGTACAGTGGGAAGGGCGTCCTCACCAGGCCATTGTACAGTGGGAAGGGCGTCCTTACCAAGCCCTTGTACAGTGGGAAGGGCGTCCTCGCCAGGCCCTTGTACAGTCGGAAGGGCGTCCTCACCAGGCCATTGTACAGTGGGAAGTGCGTCCTCACCCGGCCCTTGTACAGTGGGAAGGGCGTCCTCACTAGGCCATTGTACAGTGGGAGGAGAGTCCTCACCAGGCCTTTGTACAGTGGGAAGGGCGTCCTCACCAGGTACTTGTACAGTGGTAAGGGCGTCCTCACTAGGCCATTGTACAGTGGGAGGAGCGTCCTCACCAGGCCTTTGTACAGTGGGAAGGGCGTCCTCACCAGGCCCTTGTACAGTGGGAAGGGCGTCCTCACCAGGCCCTTGTACAGTGGGAAGGGGGTTCTCACCAGGCCCTTGTACAGTGGGAAGGGCGTCCTCACCAGGCCCTTGTACAGTGGGAAGGGCGTCCTCACCAGGTCCTTGTACAGTGGGAAGGGCGTCCTCACCCGGCCCTTGTACAGTGGGAAGAGCGTCCTCACCAGGCCCTTGTACAGTGGGAAGGGCGTCCTCACCAGGCCCTTGTACAGAGTGAAGGGCATCCTCACCAGGCCCTTGTACCGTGGGAAGGGCGTCCTCACCAGGCCCTTGTACAGTGGGAAGGGCGTCCTCACCAGGCTCTTGTACAGTGGGAAGGGCGCCCTCACCAGGCCCTTGTACAGTGGAAGGGCGTCCTCACCAGGCACTTGTACAGTGGGAAGGGCGTCCTCACCCGGCCCTTGTACAGTGGGAAGGGCGTCTTCACCAGGCCCTTGTACAGTGGGAAGGGCGTCTTCACCAGGCCCTTGTACAGTGGGAAGGGCGTCCTCACCAGGCCCTTGTACAGTGGGAAGGGCGTCCTCACCAGGCCCTTGTACAGTGGGAAGGGCGTCTTCACCAGGCCATTGTACAGTGGGAAGGGCGTCCTCACCAGGCCATTGTACAGTGGGAAGGGCGTCCTCACCAGGACACTGTACAATGGGAAGGGCGTCTTCACGAGGCCATTATCCTAATCAATAATAGATTCATTATCCATCTGTACTTGTGTCTCTCCCTGACGTTATATAATATATTCAGACGGAGCTGTTGGTTGGACACCACTACCAGTTAAATGCACAAGTCCTGTTTCTCAAGGAGGTTGAAGGGCGAGTGTTTATTGTTGTGGTTTTTGTACCCGCCACCAGGGGTTCGAACCTAGCCCAGCATTTTGTTAACGCATATTTCCAATGGATGAGTAATTGAATACCTTTGTGGGAGTGTGGGCAGCAGCTTGGACTTAGTGTGTGTGTGTGGGAGTGTGGGCAGCAGCCTGGACTCAGTGTGTGTGGGAGTGTGGGCAGCAGCCTGGACTCAGTGTGTGTGGGAGTGTGGGCAGCAGCCTGGACTCAGTGTGTGTGGGAGTGTGGGCAGCAGCCTGGACTCAGTGTGTGTGGGAGTGTGGGCAGCAGCTGACCTCATTGTGTGTGGGAGTTTGGGCAGCAGCCTGGACTCAGTGTATGTGGGAGTGTGGGCTGCATGTGGGAGTGTGGGCAGCAGCCTGACCTCAGTGTGTGTGGGAGTGTGGGGAGCAGCTGACCTCACTGTGTGTGGGAGTGTGGGCAGCAGCCTGGTCTTGCTGTGTGTGGGAGTGTGGTTCGTAGTCAGGCCTCATCGTACTTTTAATTCTTTTCAATTTCTTTTTCTTTTTCCCTAGTTTGAAAGTCGGGATTATGTTGGTCAAGATGTGAACGTAGCCCCTGACTTCACTACCCCCAGGAACTTGTCTATAATTATCTAATTATGAAGCAATATTTGCCTCAAGATTTGCCCCGAGTCAAGCAGGATACGAACGTATTTGTACAGAGCAACCTTAATATCACAGTGAGGCGAGAGGGACAACCTCGGTTGTAGTACAACCCACGACCGTGTGTGTGTCAGGGTGTGGACCTGGCTGGAGGATCACGTCATCTGTCATGGTTGTGAGTGCAGGCAGACAGCCGATCACTTCCAGAGAGTATAACATGAGAAGAGTTTCTGGTGTGGGAGATATTGTGTGTGGGTGGACGGGAGGCCAAAACGTCTTCTTGGTGGAGCCTTGGACGAGGTACACAGGAAACAGGTCTGGGTCTCAGGCTCGACTGGGTACCGTGGCACTTGTGGCACGGGTTGTACGAGGTGGGAAGCGCGACTATAGCCCGGAGAGCCGCGCTCATATGTTGTTAAGCAAAGGCTGGCACTTGTTGACACCACGAACTCACCAGACACCATGATGTGACTGGTCAACGGCCGCCCATATGATAGACACGGTACACAGGTGGCCAGGGTGTAGGGCCGCCCGTATGGTAGACACTGTACACAGGTGGTCAGTGTAGGGCTGCCCGTACGGTAGACACGGTACACAGGTGGCCTGGGTGTAGGGCTGCCCGTATGGTAGACTTGGTACACAGGTGGCCAGGGTGTAGGGCTGCCCGTATGGCAGACTCGGTACACCAATGGTCAGGGTGTAGGGCCGCCCGTATAGTAGACACGGTACACCGGTGGTCAGGGTGTAGGGCTGCCCGTATTATAAACACTGAACACATCTTCTCTTCCTGCCTCAGTAGAGGATGTTTGGTCTTTCCTTTGAAAATTTCGAACAATGCATGATAAGTTTGCTGATGTTTTGACACATCATGTGTAGATTCACTGCACATGTGCTCAGACAGACGTGCCACACACACTCACACAGACGTGCCACACACACTCACACAGACGTGCCACACGCTCTCACACAGACGTGCCACACACTCTCACACAGACGTGCCACACACACTCGCACAGACGTGCAACACACACTCACACAGACGTGCCACACACACTCACACAGACGTGCCACACACACTCACACAGACGTGCCACACATCCTCACACAGACGTGGTACACACACTCACACAGACGTGCCACACACACTCACACAGACGTGCCACACACACTCACACAGACGTGCCACACACACTCACACAGACGTGCCACATACGCTCACACAGACGTGCCACACACACACACTCACACAGACGTGCCACACACACACTCACACAGACGTGCCACACACACTCACACAGACGTGCCACACACTCTCACACAGACGTGCCACACACACTCACACAGATGTGCCACACAGTCTCACACAGACATGCCACACACACTCACACAGATGTGCCACACACACTCACACAGACGTGCCACACACACTCACACAGATGTGCCACACAGTCTCGCACAGACATGCCACACACACTCACGCAAACACACTCTCGAGCACGTTCACAGATCCTGTTCCTCGTGCACCATCTATCAACAGATGCTCAACACACTGACTCCTCTCCACCCGTCAGTTGCATTTCAGCGCCACAAGCCATTGTAGCCCCTCAGTCCTGCACAGACCACCATAACAACCCCATCCCAACCACTGGCAACGTTATCACTAACACCATGACTATATTGACCTTTACTTCTGTATTTCGTATTTATTTTGTAATGAGACCATCTGATTAACCTCTCCTCCACCCCTCGCCCTCCTTTTATATCCCCTTGTATTTCGTGTATACTTTATTTGTGCATTTCATACACACACACACACACACACACACACACACACACACACACACACACACACACACACACACACACACACACACACACAAGATATAGGTGGCACCATAGATAGTTACTAGTGTGCAAGGTGTAAGGGAGCAAGGAAGGAGTGTATCAGGATAATGAAGGACGAACAAAGAAAGTTTGACAAGAATATCGTGCACAAGGCAGGTGAAAATCCAAAACTTTTCCACAAGTTCATCAGGAGTAAATTGTCGGCTGAAGAGCTGCTAATCACGATGAGGGATTCAGAGGAAAGAGCTGTAGAGGCCAGACTGTTGCCCACACTCCCTCATAGAGTGAAGCCAGGCTGCTGGCCACGCTCCCTCACAGAGTAAAGCCAGGCTGTTGCCCACACTCCCTCATAGAGTGAAGCCAGGCTGCTGCCCACACTCTCTCCCAGAGTGAAGCTAGGCTGCTGCCCACACTCCCTCCCAGAGTGAAGCCAGGCTGCTGGCCACACTCC
This sequence comes from Panulirus ornatus, assembly GCF_036320965.1. Classification (NCBI taxonomy): domain Eukaryota; kingdom Metazoa; phylum Arthropoda; class Malacostraca; order Decapoda; family Palinuridae; genus Panulirus; species Panulirus ornatus. The sequence goes on along the minus strand of NC_092258.1, from coordinate 14,185,473 downwards.
CTCACAGATTAAAGCCAGGCTGTTGCCCACACTCCCTCATAGAGTGAAGCCAGGCTGCTGGCCACACTCTCTCCCGGAGTGAAGCCAGGCTGCTGGCCACACTCCCTCACAGATTAAAGCCAGGCTGTTGCCCACACTCCCTCATAGAGTGAAGCCAGGCTGCTGGCCACACTCCCTCACAGATTAAAGCCAGATGTGTGAGGAAATGAAATCAAATCCAAAAGTTTTATAAGGAAGAGAACACTGTAGCCTCAACAATAGTGAGCTGAAATATGGGAAAGGGGATCCTGGAGAGGATTGAAATATCTAGAATCTCATTAACAGAATACTAAAGGGGGTCTTAATCCATATAAGACTTATGGTCCTTATCAAACTACTCCATATGTGCTGAAGATGTGTGCAGATGCATTTGACGAACTTCTGAAATAATGTTCAAGATGTTGGTAGAGGAAGGTTGAGTGTCAAGGAGGGTAAGAGGGCTGAACTTAAGACTGGTGTCTCTGACGAGCGCTGTCTGTAAAGGGCTGGAAGAGATAATCAGAAAACAAATGACTTGCAGTGGAGAAACTACCCTTAAGTGAGAGATTACACGGCAATAGCTAATCGAGATCATGTGTAAGAACCTGTTATATTTCTATGAGAAAGTCAGTTCCGATTCATATAAAAGAGGGCGCTGGATGGATTGTCTGTATCTGGAATGGCAGATATCATTTGACACTTTACCTTATACGAAGTTAGTAAAAGGAGGTGCATCTTCAGGCAAGAAAAAGATGGAGACTTCTTCGTTGGACAGATTATATCTTTATAATAGGGAGCGAAGGACGCATGTCGGTGGAGCCTAAGCCTATATATAGGCTTAGTGTGTAGCCTTCTCGAAGTGGGTTGAAATCTCCGGTGGCGTCCGGCAGGTTTCTGTTCTGGGACCATTGCTCTTCTTGAACTGCGTGGATGGTTCGCCAGAGGATTGGCGCTCTACCTTATGATAGCAAGGTTATGAGGTAAAATAAAAAGCAAGGAGGATTGCATTGACTTACAAGGGGACTTAGACAAGCTCCAAAGTTAGTCTGATATGTCGCTGATGAAACTCAATTTGAGTAAATGCTAAGTGAATAAGATGGGACACAGTGAAAGAGGATCTCGATTTGGTGGTTATTATCTAACAGGAAATATAGCGCATACACCTGTGTGTGAGAGGGATATCATCCCTAAGCTGTCGCTAGACTCACAAAGGAAAAGTGTAGCAGATATGAGCCGTCTGCTGGCGAATGATTCATTTATCATTCAAGTAGACTGATAAGGATATATTTAGCAAGCTGTTCACATCCCACATAAGGTCAAGTCTAGAATATGCTTCTCATTTCAGTATCTGCGCTTATAGAAATATAATGAAGTAATTTTGTGGTATAAGAGTGTAGGATGAATGTAGTACACTGGATGTTGGTAAATGTGAATATTCTCAGCGTAAAATAGCTCCAAAAGCTGTATGATAGAGAAGGTTTAAGAAATGGGGTCCCGCGAGTTTAGAACGCCCTATAGTATGAATAGGTAATTACAAATAGGCAATTATAGACACCAACTGCAAAAAGGGTCCATCTAATGCTTTTGAGTCTAACTACGTAATAAATGACAACACTGGAAGATCCTAAAGAAAACCAGACATAAAAAGGAGATAACATCTAAATTACAGTGAGGCCCATACAATTACAGTCAGACCTACACAACTGCACCGTCAGGCCAACACAATTGCACTGCCATCCCTACACCATTACAATGTCAGGCCAACATGATTTCTCTGAAAACATAATCTAGGAAGTGGAGCCTTTAGTATAGTGTAGGTTACTCTTATGGAAGCTTCTCTGAATTCTGTTGTGAAGGAGTTGGAACATCTTTACTTTAGGATGGGTATAAGGGACCAAGGAATGAATGCAGCAAAATAAGGAAAGTGGAACACAGAAACTGTGAGCAGAATTCCAGACTTTTGTGGACAAGGCAAGGGATTATCATTTGATTTCCATAAGTTCATCAGGGGTAGATGTTAGTGAAAGAGCAGCTTATCAGGCTAAAGGATGAAGGGGGAATATAACGTAGCCCCCAACACCAGCGAAATGGGATAATGAGTTCTTAAAAAGCATTGAATAGAATGAAAAGGAATATCAGCAGACTTTTAAAGGGCTTTAACCCATTTAAGGCTCATGGTCCGGATGAAGTCTCCCCATATGTGCTGAATAACTATGGAAATGCATTTACAGACTGTTTGAAATCGTGTTCAGCGTGTCACTGGAGGATCGTGTGGTGCTGTGTGAAAGAGAGCAGATATCGTACTTCTCTTTAAGGAAGGTTATTTGGAAATTGTGCTGCAGTCTTTCTGACGAGTGTGGTGTATAAAACACGGAAAGAGATAATCAGAGAGCAAGTGAATGAGAACTTACAGTGGAAGATGCTACAGTACCTAAGTGAGGGAGAACATGGCTTAAGATAAGGAAGTTCATACATACTATACCTCTCCCTTTTCATAAATACCCAGCGTGTGGGCGGAGGGCGTAGGGGATGTGTCGTAAAGCCACCTTCCGAGGGGCTGTGGTGAAGGAGGACATAGGTGGTGGTGGTGGTAGTGGTGGAGTAAGACATCTAGTGATAATGGTGGCTGGACAACATATACCGAACCACTTGGACTGCATGGTATCGTACATAACATTATCTTCAGCGTCAAAGTAACGGGATGTGGGAGGAAGGTGACGTGACGTGTCGATATTGCTGTTCTTGTTATTGTGTTTGTAGCGGTATTATGTCTGGTGGGCAGGAGGTGGATGACCAGCCTCAGGACGTAGGTAGAATAGTGACAGTTTAATAGGTCAGTTCCTGCTACATGCAACCACCTGGCAGGCCTACCCGCACACCCCTGACCGGTGTACACGGCCCAGGGGTCATTTGTGTATCATCAGATTGTTTTAATTTAATAACCTTTTTTCCTCTACGTTGGAGGCTCCAGTCAGGGACAAAACTCCACATCAAGGCCGGACCTTAATTGAAATATTGATGACGGGAAAAAAAAAGTAGAGACAAGGGGAAATATTTACGAATTTTGGAGGAAGTTGCTCCCCGCTCACAGCGGAAAGACAAAAATAAATGATCTCTGTGTGCTGGAGAGAACGATGTCATTGTATTCATTAAATCAGGACGCCCGCCAAAATCTCATTATTGGCGGGAAAAGGTGACTGTGCGAGAGCGCATGCGACCTCGTCAGCTGTCATTTTCCCGCCAATTTTCTGATTGGTTGCCCATCGGATTAACGTCACTCCAAAGTGCCAATTTCACCCAAATTATGAAAACAGTTTGTACATTTTCCTTCGCGTGTGGAAGTTCACAAAAAATAATGGCAGTGATTAAGAGACTTGATTGCACGACATGAAATTTGGTAAAGTTGAACATCGTTGAGTTCAGCCGAGGAAATTTCTTAATTGCTGGCTGTTAGATACTGTAATCAGCTTCCAATGGCTTTTGAGTCAGCTTAGTGAAGATATGAACACACACACACAGCGAAGTCTATATGCACTTTGACGAGCTTTTCCCTCGTACGTAAAGATTCGCGAGTATGTATGTATGACATTTCAGAAGTGTGTAATATGTGATGCTCATATAGGCAGAAAAAGAGATGATATATATATATATATATATATATATATATATATATATATATATATATATATATATATATATATATATATATATATATACACACGAATAAAGTGCATATGAACGCGCACCTTCATTGAACGTACAAACCTACCGCTAGGCTATGGGCCTGGCCCATAGCCTAGCGGTAGCATTTCCGCCTGTGGCACAGGGGTCCCGGGTTCGATCCTGGTTGTTGGAGGTTTGTATATGATATATATATATATATTTTTTTTTTTTTTTTTTATACTTTGTCGCTGTCTCCCGCGTTTGCGAGGTAGCGCAAGGAAACAGACGAAAGAAATGGCCCAACCCCCCCCATACACATGTACATACACACGTCCACACACGCAATATACATACCTACACAGCTTTCCATGGTTTACCCCGGACGCTTCACATGCCTTGATTCAATCCACTGACAGCACGTCAACCCCTGTATACCACATCGCTCCAATTCACTCTATTCCTTGCCCTCCTTTCACCCTCCTGCATGTTCAGGCCCCGATCACACAAAATCCTTTTCACTCCATCTTTCCACCTCCAATTTGGTCTCCCTCTTCTCCTCGTTCCCTCCACCTCCGACACATATATCCTCTTGGTCAATCTTTCCTCACTCATTCTCTCCATGTGCCCAAACCATTTCAAAACACCCTCTTCTGCTCTCTCAACCACGCTCTTTTTATTTCCACACATCTCTCTTACCCTTACGTTACTTACTCGATCAAACCACCTCACACCACACATTGTCCTCAAACATCTCATTTCCAGCACATCCATCCTCCTGCGCACAACTCTATCCATATCCCACGCCTCGCAACCATACAACATTGTTGGAACTACTATTCCTTCAAACATACCCATTTTTGCTTTCCGGGATAGTGTTCTCGACTTCCACACATTTTTCAAGGCTCCCAAAATTTTCGCCCCCTCCCCCACCCTATGATCCACTTCCGCTTCCATGGTTCCATCCGCTGACAGATCCACTCCCAGATATCTAAAACACTTCACTTCCTCCAGTTTTTCTCCATTCAAACTCACCTCCCAATTGACTTGACCCTCAACCCTACTGTACCTAATAACCTTGCTCTTATTCACATTTACTCTTAACTTTCTTCTTCCACACACTTTACCAAACTCCGTCACCAGCTTCTGCAGTTTCTCACATGAATCCGCCACCAGCGCTGTATCATCAGCAAACAACAACTGACTCACTTCCCAAGCTCTCTCATCCCCAACAGACTTCATACTTGCCCCTCTTTCCAAGACTCTTGCATTTACCTCCCTAACAACCCCATCCATAAACAAATTAAACAACCATGGAGACATCACACACCCCTGCCGCAAACCTACATTCACTGAGAACCAATCACTTTCCTCTCTTCCTACACGTACACATGCCTTGCATCCTCGATAAAAACTTTTCACTGCTTCTAACAACTTGCCTCCCACACCATATATTCTTAATACCTTCCACAGAGCATCTCTATCAACTCTATCATATGCCTTCTCCAGATCCATAAATGCTACATACAAATCCATTTGCTTTTCTAAGTATTTCTCACATACATTCTTCAAAGCAAACACCTGATCCACACATCCTCTACCACTTCTGAAACCACACTGCTCTTCCCCAATCTGATGCTCTGTACATGCCTTCACCCTCTCAATCAATACTCTCCCATATAATTTACCAGGAATACTCAACAAACTTATACCTCTGTAATTTGAGCACTCACTCTTATCCCCTTTGCCTTTGTACAATGGCACTATGCACGCATTCCGCCAATCCTCAGGCACCTCACCATGAGTCATACATACATTAAATAACCTTACCAACCAGTCAACAATACAGTCACCCCCTTTTTTAATAAATTCCACTGCAATACCATCCAAACCTGCTGCCTTGCCGGCTTTCATCTTCCGCAAAGCTTTTACTACCTCTTCTCTGTTTACCAAATCATTTTCCCTAACCCTCTCACTTTGCACACCACCTCGACCCAAACACCCTATATCTGCCACTCTGTCATCAGACACATTCAACAAACCTTCAAAATACTCATTCCATCTCCTTCTCACATCACCACTACTTGTTATCACCTCCCCATTTGCGCCCTTCACTGAAGTTCCCATTTGCTCCCTTGTCTTACGCACCCTATTTACCTCCTTCCAGAACATCTTTTTATTCTCCCTAAAATTTACTGATAGTCTCTCACCCCAACTCTCATTTGCCCTTTTTTTCACCTCTTGCACCTTTCTCTTGACCTCCTGTCTCTTTCTTTTATACTTCTCCCACTCAATTGCATTTTTTCCCTGCAAAAATCGTCCAAATGCCTCTCTCTTCTCTTTCACTAATACTCTTACTTCTTCATCCCACCACTCACTACCCTTTCTAAACAGCCCACCTCCCACTCTTCTCATGCCACAAGCATCTTTTGCGCAATCCATCACTGATTCCCTAAATACATCCCATTCCTCCCCCACTCCCCTTACTTCCATTGTTCTCACCTTTTTCCATTCTATACACAGTCTCTCCTGATACTTCTTCACACAGGCCTCCTTCCCAAGCTCACTTACTCTCACCACCTTCTTCACCCCAACATTCACTCTTCTTTTCTGAAAACCCATACTAATCTTCACCTTAGCCTCCACAAGATAATGATCAGACATCCCTCCAGTTGCACCTCTCAGCACATTGACATCCAAAAGTCTCTCTTTCGCACGCCTGTCAATTAACACGTAATCCAATAACGCTCTCTGGCCATCTCTCCTACTTACATAAGTATACTTATGTATATCTCGCTTTTTAAACCAGGTATTCCCAATCATCAGTCCTTTTTCAGCACATAAATCTACAAGCTCTTCACCATTTCCATTTACAACACTGAACACCCCATGCATACCAATTATTCCCTCAACTGCCACATTACTCACCTTTGCATTCAAATCACCCATCACTGTAACCCGGTCTCGTGCATCAAAACCGCTAACACACTCATTTAGCTGCTCCCAAAACACTTGCCTCTCATGATCTTTCTTCTCATGCCCAGGTGCATATGCACCAATAATCACCCACCTCTCTCCATCAACTTTCAATTTTACCCATATTAATCGAGAATTTACTTTCTTACATTCTATCACATACTCCCACAACTCCTGTTTCAGGAGTATTGCTACTCCTTCCCTTGCTCTTGTCCTCTCACTAACCCCTGACTTCACTCCCCAGACATTTCCAAACCACTCTTCCCCTTTACCCTTGAGCTTCGTTTCACTCAGAGCCAAAACATCCAGGTTCCTTTCCTCAAACATACTACCTATCTCTCCTTTTTTCACATCTTGGTTACATCCACACACATTTAGGCACCCCACTCTGAGCCTTCGAGGAGGATGAGCACTCCCCGCGTGACTCCTTCTTCTGTTTCCCATTTTAGAAAGTTAATACAAGGAGGGGAGGATTTCCGGCCCCCCGCTCCCGTCCCCTCTAGTCGCTTTCTACGACACGCGAGGAATACGTGGGAAGTATTCTTTCACCCCTATCCCCAGGGATAATATATATATATATATACACACACACACACACACACACACACGCACACACGCACACACACACACATATACATATGAAAATGTAAGAAACAATTTAGAAAACAAACTTTTAGCTTGAAATGAATGAAAAAATGAACGTCACATAATGGTTCAACCTCTGGCTATGGAAAAGGAAATGTACAATTTATTCATACAAACGTCAATAGCAGTTCTCATCAATTTCACCACTGAATCAATATATATATATACATATATATATATATATATATAGAGAGAGAGAGAGAGAGGGAGACTTGCACGTGACATTTATGGATTTGGAAGAAAGATATGATAGCGTTGATCGTTTGTGTAAGATGTTACGAACACATGTTGTGGGAGGAAAGCTGCAATTAGGGAAGGGTTTCAATCGGGAGAGTAAGGCGTGGGTGCGAGTAGGAAGAAAGGAGAGTGAGTAGTTCCTGGTGAAGATGGTGGGTCTGTAGCAAGGGTGTATGATGTCACCATGACTGTTGAATCTGTTTGTGGATGGAGTGGTGAGGGAGCTAAGTGCGAGGGTCTTGGACAAAGGGCCGGTCTCCACTCCGGTATTGGTGGGGGGAGGGTTTGGGAAGTGAGTCAGTTAGTGTTTGCTGATGACTCGACTCTGGTGACAGACTCGTGTTAGAAACTTCGGAAGCTGGTGTCTGAGATGGGAGACTATGTGTAGTAGATAAAGTAAGGTTATTAAGTTAAGCAAGGGAGAGCGACAGGTTAGTTGGAGTGTAAACAGAGAAAAATAGAGGAAGTGGAATGTTTCAGATACTTGGATGTGGACATGGCAGTGGATGGAACCATGGGAGCTAAGGAAGCCAAAAGATGGGTGAAGGAGGAGCAAAGGTGTATTGGGAGGTGTATGGAAAGATATCACTAGCTGTGAGGGCAAAAATGGGTATGTGTGATGGTATGATCGCCCCAACGGTGTTGTATGGATGCGAGGCGTTGGCTGCAGGTCAGGGAACGTAGTACGGAAAAGGTAAGATGGGTTGGAAATGACATGCCTGAGGACGATGCATGGCGTGAGGAGAGGTGATCGAGTAAGAGATGAAAGGATACGAGAGAAGTGGGGAAGCAAGGAAAGTGTAGCTGAGGGAGCTGGGGAGGGTGTGCCGAACTGGTTTGGGCCTATGAAGATGTACGGCATACACGACTCTGTGATAATGGTGAACATTGATGAACAATTTCTATATCTAGAAATGTTCAGTGTTCATATGATACACTCTATGATAAGTTGTTGATGTATTGTATATTTTGTAGGATGGAATGGCCTCGTCAGGTCTTCGAAGTCACTAATATATGTCGTATTTCCTCTTCCTGCAGGTACGTGTGGCTCCAGGTCTGCTGGTCATGGGCCAGAGGGTAAGGATTACGCCGCCATGTTGCTCTCATGGGCTCGCTTTCCCTGTCTGTTCTTCCTCCCAGATGGGCCCACCTCCTAGGATTCTCTCTCTCTCTCTCTCTCTCTCTCTCTCTCTCTCTCTCTCTCTCTCTCTCTCTCTCTCTCTCTCTCTCTCTCTCTCTAATGGTACCGGTAGGAAGGCCATGGTCTCCGATGGAGTGCCGCTGAAGGTGCTCTGGCACGCCTCGCGAGGCGGACGACCCTGGCCTGCTGGAGTTGGTCATGGCGGAGCCTTGCACTACAGGAGCCATCCAGACGGGTATTATCACCGTCCGTGTGCTACAAGGAGAGAGTTCTACACACTTGTTGCCCCGTCTCTTAACCTTCACTGTTTAGCATGTTTTGACCTTATGTACACACTCACACACACACAGACATATACATACCCCAGCCTACGTCAGGTACCCATTCAACGACCAGCCCCAAAGGGTCGAATGAGCATCTTAGCTTTGAGGCAACTTTCTCGTTCGGGACCCTTACCCGGACCGGTTAGAGTGGTAAGTCGTAGAGCCAACCATTGCACGATGGAAGCTCGTTCAGTTACATGATTAGGATGTTAACCTGGATTATTGTGGTTCGTGTGTGTGTGTGTGTGTGTGTAAAGTTAGGTAACAGCAACTAACTAATTCTGCCTTATGGGGAGGGAGTTTTACACTCACGAGGCCCCATCTCTTAAACCTTTTTTACTACCATACAATTTATCAAACTTCTGTCCATATTTATTGTGTCTTAAGTCAGTTTAGTTCCTTCATCTCCCACAGGTACACTATAAGAATACGTATTTGTATATGAATTTTAACATATTTCTTGCTTAATTTTATGTCATGCCCTTTAAATGTTTCTGTCCCAGATCTTTCGCAGAACTATTCACTGTTGACATCATCTTTCTGGTTTAAATTTTCAAATGTTGTGATGGGGTCACCCCCCTACTTTTCCCCTTCCATGATGGGCAAATTAAAGATCTCTTGCTTTTCCCTGTAACTTAGCCCTCTAAATTTTAGCACAGTTCTTACTACCCTCCTCTGGACCTTCTCTATTAGCTCTTTGCTCTCCTTTCGGTGCTGCGACCCAATATTAGAAGCGTATTCTACTTTTGGGTTTATGGAGGATGTGCATAGCTTACTGAATGTCTCCTTGAACGAATTCCTAAAATCTACCAACAGACGGCTGGTCTCCTCCACCGTTCTGCTCGTGTGGTAATCTGGCGGCAGGTCGTGGACGAAGTCGACCCCAATGTCTCACAAACAGATTCCTGCAGCTTATATCCCGCAAGATGAGGCTCATATCGAGGCCTTCGTTCAGTGTGAGCCAGTCCTCATCGCATTTCCTCAGGTTTAACTTCATCACCCACATACCAGACTAACTTTGGAGTTTGTTTAGGTCCCCTGGGAAGATAATGCAATCCTTCTCGTACTTCATTTCCCTCATGACCTCATCTGTAGACCTGCGGTGTTCAGGTGCAAGTCCGTACCTTCAGGCAAGTCCTCACATAGATCAAGAAGTTTAAGTTTCCCAGAACAGAACTCTTGTCCACTCCTCCAGTGACTTCAACCCATTTTTGATATTTTATGATATGAGTCTTTTGTTCCCTCCCATTAAGATCTCTCAACTGAAGATGTGTGTGTGTGTGTGTGTGTGTGTGTGTGTGTGTGTGTGTGTGTGTGTGTGTGTGCGTGTGTGTGTTCACCTACACGCCCTGACATTACTCCCTGACACCCGCGTCATCATGTCTGGTATGTTTTTCCAAACCCGCCATTGGTATCATGAAGTACGGCTACCGGGATGACGAGGTGGGTCATGGCCGGGGATGGGTGTTGTTTGCCTCCTCCAGTGTAAAAAGGTGGGTCATGGGTGGGTGGGGGATGCTGTTTGCCTCCCCCAGTGTAAGGAGGTGGGTTGTGGCCTCAGGAGGGGTTGTTTGCCTCCCCCAGTGCAAGGTAGACCATGACCTCAGAAAGGGATTCTTTGCCTCCCTCAGTGTAAGGAGATGGGCCATGACCTCAGAAAGGAATTGTTTGCCTCCCTCAGTGTAAGGAGATGGGCCATGACCTCAGAAAGGAATTGTTTGCCTCCCTCAGTGTAAGGAGGTGGGGCATAGCCTCAGGAGGGGGTTGTTTGCCTCCCCAGTGTAAGGAGGTGGGTCATGGCCTCAGGAGGGGATTGTTTGCCTCCCCTAGTGCAAAAAGGTGGATCTTGGCCTCAGGAGAGTGTTGTCTGCCTCCCCCAGTGTATGGGGATGGATCATGGCCAGTAAGGGGAGCTGCTGGTGGTGATACTGATGGAGATAATGGTGTTAATGGTGGGTTTGTTGGTGATGAAGTGGTTCTCATTGGTGGTGATGGTTTTGACAGTGTTGGTGATAGTGGTGTTGATGTCGTTATCATTGTTGGTGTTGGTGATGACGAAGACTCTGGCCCTCGGTAGCTCGTCCATCTAAGGGAAAAATGTCAAGGTGATTCACTCGTGGTGTGTCGGAGGGGCGGGGAGAGTCCAACACACACACACACACACACACACACACACACCCACCCACCCGCGCCAGGCTGCCCTCCACCCGCAGCAGGAGAGGACGACTCTTGAGTTCGACAGAACAACCCTGGCTGGGGTAAAGATGGTCATCATACCCGAGGGTCGTGCCGTCTTGCTCAAGGCTTGTCCTGTACCTGGCCTGGTGGATATGTGGTACAGACCAAGTCCAAGCGTTCTTCGTACATGTGTATACTGGTGGTGTTGTCTCACATGGTGAAGCTCATGAATACAATAGTTCAGGGCCAAGTAGCAGTTATGGTAACCCATCTGTGAGTTATTAAAGGTCTGGACACACACAGACACACACACACACACAAACACACACACACACACACACACACATATATATATATATATATATATATATATATATATATATATATATATATATATATATATATATATATATATATATATCATCCCTGGGGATAGGGGATTAAGAATACTTCCCAAGTATTCCTTGCGTGTCGTAGAAGGCGACTAACAGGGGAGGGAGCGGGTGGGCTGGAAATCCTCCCCTCTCGTTTTTTTTTTTTTTTTTCTAATTTTCCAAAAGGAGGAACAGAGGGGGGCCAGGTGAGGATATCCCAAAAGGCCCAGTCCTCTGTTCTTAACGCTACCTCGCTAACGCGGGAAATGGCGAATAGTTTAAAAGAAAGAAAAAGAATATATATATTGGTTCTCAGTGAATGTAGGTTTGCGGTAGGGGTGTGTGATGTCTCCATGGTTGTTTAATTTGTTTATGGATGGGGTTGTTAGGGGGGTGAATGCAAGAGTTTTGGAAAGAGGGGCAAGTATGAAGTCTGTTGGGGATGAGAGAGCTTGGGAAGTGAGTCAGTTGTTGTTCGCTGATGATACAGCGCTGGTGGCTGATTCATGTGAGAAACTGCAGAAGCTGGTGACTGAGTTTGGTAAAGTGTGTGAAAGAAGAAAGTTAAGAGTAAATGTGAATAAGAGCAAGGTTATTAGGTACAGTAGGGTTGAGGGTCAAGTCAATTGGGAGGTAAGTTTGAATGGAGAAAAACTGGAGGAAGTAAAGTGTTTTAGATATCTGGGAGTGGATCTGGCAGCGGATGGAACCATGGAAGCGGAAGTGGATCATAGGGTGGGGGAGGTGGCAAAAATCCTGGGAGCCCTGAAGAATGTGTGAAAGTCGAGAACATTATCTCGGAAAGCAAAAATGGGTATGTTTGAAGGAATAGTGGTTCCAACAATGTTGTATGGTTGCGAGGCGTGGGCTATGGACAGAGTTGTGCGCAGGAGAATGGATGTGCTGGAAATGAGATGTTTGAGGACAATGTATGGTGTGAGGTGGTTTGATCGAGTAAGTAACGTAAGGGTGAGAGAGATGTGTGGAAATAAAAAGAGCGTGGTTGAGAGAGCAGAAGAGGGTGTTTTGAAATGGTTTGGGCACATGGAGAGAATGAGTGAGGAAAGATTGACCAAGAGGATATATGTGTCGGAGGTGGAGGGAACGAGGAGAAGTGGGAGACCAGATTGGAGGTGGAAAGATGGAGTGAAAAAGATTTTGTGTGATCGGAGCCTGAACGTGCAGGAGGGTGAAAGGAGGGCAAGGAATAGAGTGAATTACATCGATGTGGTATACCGGGGTTGACGTGCTGTCAGTGGATTGAATCAGGGCATGTGAAGCGTCTGGGGTAAACCATGGAAAGCTGTGTAGGTATGTATATTTGCGTGTGTGGACGTATGTATATACATGTGTATGGGGGTGGGTTGGGCCATTTCTTTCGTCTGTTTCCTTGCGCTACCTCGCAAACGCGGGAGACAGCGACAAAGAAAGAAAAAAAAAAAAAAAATATATATATATATATATATATATATATATATATATATATATATATATATATATATATATATATATATTTTTTTTTTTTTTTTCATACTATTCGCCATTTCCCGCGATAGCGAGGTAGCGTCAAGAACAGAGGACTGGGCCTTTGAGGGAATATCCTCACCTGGCCCCCTTCTCTGTTCCTTCTTTTGTGTGTGTGTGTGTGTGTGTGTGTGTGTGTAAGTGTGTGTGTGTGTGTGTGTGTAAAGTAAGACCTTAAATTGACACCTTATTGTGGCCTCCCGACCCAAGCTGGGCTTTAGATGCCCAGTAGAGTCTGCTCCTCCTTGTTGCTTCAGATGTTGACCCTGCCAACGAAGCTGCTCCCACACCCAGCAAGCAACCTTCTGTGCTTGACGACTGTAGGACTGGTGAGTCCTGGAGATGATTCCCATCAAACTTTAACATGACATGTGGAAGCATTTCCTCCACAACAATGGTCTAATTTGGAAACTTGAAAAGTAACCTAATTTTGTCAACTGTAAATAGTTTCCTCTGTCCTGCATCTTGATACCTAACCCAGTCATTGTTGTCCAACGTTTGTAAACTGTTCAGTCTGTCATTCAGTGGCGTCCAGTCCTTGTTTACATTTTATTCCCACACTGTAATTTTCAATGGACTTTGATCACTGAGGCTCAGTCCCAGGAGCTTTTGTGCACTCTGTATCCTCTTTAGCGCCACCGTCCGCTGGATGGGTAGGAATGCACGATTAGATAGACCGCTTTTGTGGCAAAAAAAAAAAAAACTAATAATTCGCAGAATTTCTCCCATACTTGATGTTCTCAGCATATAAAGGTAACTATAGTCTTTACTGGGCCGTGCTTACGTGACTCCCATTTTCCACAGTTGTAGCTTTCCCACACGTAATATTTGTCAGCGTTGTGGACGCTGGAGTGGGAAATGCGAGCAAAGACGGCTGGTTCCCCCGGGCGCGTAAATGGCGCTTGTCCGGTGAGACGAATCACGGGAGTGTAACGAGGTTTGCCCACCGTACGTGCTAAGTCCTCTCATCCTTCAAGATCAGGCGTTATGAAGTTCAGGACGGCACATCAGTTTTGTCCTGAGGAAGCTGAGAGATATATATGAGGAGGACTGGTGAGAGGGACGAGACCAGCCTGGTGTATACACCTGGTAGCGCTACATCCTTTGTATCAGGGCCTGTGATTGGCTGTGACCTGTGTGGTAGTTATCGATTGGCTGTTGGTCGCTGTGGATTTTGATTGGCCATCGCTCACTCGTGGTTCTTTGTGATTGGCTCTGCCCTTGCGGTAGCTTGTGATTAACTGGGGATCGTAAGGTAAACAATTATATGTCATCATCCATTACTCGAGATATTTCTTATATATATTTTTTTTAATCTGAAACAAATCACTGGCTTCATACGTGCAACACCGGACACAGAGAGAACTGTACACTACACTTGTTTTGTAATAGACTTTGCCTTGTAGCTGTGTAAGCAGCCAAATGATGTGTATCCTAATTAGTGTTATTGTCATCATGAAACAAAGATGACAGTAGTGGCGAGAGGAAAGGAGAGGAAGTAGCCACACACCTTCCTCCTGGACCGACCTCTGGTGTCGGACGACCTGGGAAACCATCGCAAGGCGGCATACTGAAGGTGGAGTGAGGTCCCCAACCCGCCGGAACCATCAGTGAGGCTATGTGTGGTGCTGAGTGGTGGTGTGTGGTGCTGGGTGGTGATGTGTGGTGCTGAGTGGTGATGTGTGGTGCTGGGTGGTTATGTGTGATGCTGGGTGGTGATGTGTGGTGCTGGGTGGTGATGTGTGGTGCTGAGTGGTGATGTGTGGTGCTGAGTGGTGATGTGTGGTGCTGAGTGGTGATGTGTGGTGCTGAGTGGTGATGTGTGGTGCTGAGTGGTGAATTGTGGTGCTGGGTAGTGATGTGTGGTGCTGAGTGGTGATGTGTGGTGCTGAGTGGTGATGTGTGGTGCTGGGTGGTGATGTGTGGTGCTGAGTGGTGATGTGTGGTGCTGAGTGGTGATGTGTGGTGCTGAGTGGTGATGTGTGGTGCTAGGTGGTGATGTGTGGTGCTGGGTGGTGATGTGTGGTGCTGGGTGGTGATGTGTGGTGCTGAGTGGTGATGTGTGGTGCTGAGTGGTGATGTGTGGTGCTGAGTGGTGATGTGTGGTGCTGGGTGGTGATGTGTGGTGCTGAGTGGTGATGTGTGGTGCTGGGTGGTGATGTGTGGTGCTGAGTGGTGATATGTGGTGCTGAGTGGTGATGTGTGGTGCTGGGTGGTGATGTGTGGTGCTGAGTGGTGATGTGTGGTGCTGGGTGGTGATGTGTGGTGCTGAGTGGTGATGTGTGGTGCTGAGTGGTGATGTGTGGTGCTGAGTGGTGATGTGTGGTGCTGAGTGGTGATGTGTGGTGCTGAGTGGTGAATTGTGGTGCTGGGTAGTGATGTGTGGTGCTGAGTGGTGATGTGTGGTGCTGGGTGGTGATGTGTGGTGCTAGGTGGTGATGTGTGGTGCTGGGTGGTGATGTGTGGTGCTGGGTGGTGATGTGTGGTGCTGGGAGGTGATGTGTGGTGCTGGGTGGTGATGTTTGGTGCTAGGTGAGGATGTGTGGTGCTGAGTGGTGATGTGTGGTGCTGAGTGGTGATGTGTGGTGCTGGGTGGTGATGTGTGGTGCTGGGTGGTGATGTGTGGTGCTGGGTGGTGATGTGTGGTGCTAGGTGGTGATGTGTGGTGCTGGGTGGTGATGTGTGGTGCTGGGTGGTGATGTGTGGTGCTGGGAGGTGATGTGTGGTGCTGGGTGGTGATGTGTGGTGCTAGGTGAGGATGTGTGGTGCTGAGTGGTGATGTGTGGTGCTGAATGGTGATGTATGGTGCTAGGTGGTGCTGAGTGGTGATGTGTGGTGCTAGGTGGTGATGCGTTGTGCTAGGTGGTGATGTGTGGTGCTGAGTGGTGATGTATGGTGCTAGGTGGTGATGTGTGGTGCTAGGTGGTGATATGTGGTGGTGTGTGGTCCTGAGTGATGATATGTGGTGCTGCGTGGTGATGTGTGGTGCTAGGTGGTGATGTGTGGTGCTGGGTGGTGGTGTGTGGTGCTGAGTGATGATATGTGGTGCTGGGTGGTGATGTGTGGTGCTGGGTGGTGATGTGTGGTGCTGAGTGATGATGTATGGCGCCAGGTGGTGGTATGTCGCGCCAGTTGGTTGTGTGTAGTGCCAGGTGGTGGTGTGTGACAACAGGTGGGAGTGTGCGGCAGCGGAAAGGAGTACTTAGCGGCAGGTGGGAGTGTATGGTGGTAGGTGGAAGGTGAGAGTGTAAGATGGTAGGTGGGAGTGTATGGTGGTAGGTGGAAGGTGGGAGTGTAAGATGGTAGGTGGGAGTGTATGGTGGTAGGTGGAAGGTGGGAGTGTAAGATGGTAGGTGGGAGTGTATGGTGGTCGGCGGGAAGTGGGAGTATGTGGTGGTAGGGGTAGGTAGGGGTGTGTGGTAGCAGGTGGGAGTGTGTAATGGTAGGTGGAAGGTGGGAGTGTAAAGTGGCAGGTGTATGGTGGTAGGTGGCAGGTGGGAGTGTGTGGTGGCAGGTGGGAGCGTATGGTGGTAGGTGGGAGTATGTGGTGGAAGGGGTAGGTGGGAGTGTGTGGTGGCAGGTTGGTGTGTGTAGTGGCAGGTGGGAGTGTGTGGTGGCAGGTGGGTGTGTGTAGTGGCAGGTGGGAGTGTGTGGTGGCAGGTGGGTGTGTGTAGTGGCAGGTGGGAGTGTGTGGCGGCAGGTGGGTGTGTGTAGTGGCAGGTGGGAGTGTGTGGCGGCAGGTGGGTGTGTGTAGTGGCAGGTGGGAGTGTGTGGTGGCAGGTGGGTGTGTGTGGTGGCAGGTGGGTGTGTGTAGTGGCAGGTGGGAGTGTGTGGTGGCAGGAGTTACCGTGGGGTGTCTCGTGTAGTGGGAGGTGGGAGTGTGTGGTGGCAGGTGGGTGTGTGTGGTGGCAGGTGGGAGTGTGTGGTGGCAGGTGGGAGTGTGTGGTGGCAGGAGTTACCGTGGGGTGTGTGTGGTGGGAGGTGGGAGTGTGTGGCGGCAGGTGGGTGTGTGTAGTGGCAGGTGGGAGTGTGTGGTGGCAGGTGGGTGTGTGTGGTGGCAGGTGGGAGTGTGTGGTGGCAGGAGTTACCGTGGGGTGTGTGTAGTGGCAGGTGGGAGTGTGTGGTGGCAGGAGTTACCGTGGGGTGTCTCGTGTTGGTGATGAGATATTGATTGTTCTTTGTCAGGCTGACACTCACGCCCACCACATGCACTCACACGGGCCTCCCTGGCGTAGTGGTTAGCGTCACTGACCATGAGTCAGCACGGGCCAGCCCAAGCTCGCACTCACATGGGTTCAAATGTTGGGCATGGCGGTCGATCACTGGGTGCCTGGAGTGTGTGTGTGTGTGTGTGTGTGTGTGTGTATGTGTGCATACATGGGAGTAAAGACATGGTGCCTGCACAACAAGGTTAAGACACAGAGCAACACGAGTGCAAAACTGTCTCCCCTTAACATTATACAGATAGTAGTCACACACAATAATGGTGATAATAATAATGATAATTACACCGACTGTGATGGATATACGCACAGGTTACCAGGTGAAGCGTATACATGTCAGCTCTGGTCGTGTCCCAGAGAACTAATTCTTATACTCAGTGACCGATGGAACACGAGTCACATGACCTGACGACACTGCTGCTGCTGCTACGTACCTCGCTCTGGAACACTTGACTATCGAGATTCCTTGGTAGTTTCTGGGAAGCTGACCGATATATTAACTTGCGTCCTTCATCTTTGTGTCCAGTCGGTCATACCCTGAATTATATTGTGACGTTCCTGGTAGACGCAAGAAAACGACGTATATTGGGAAGCAGAGACTCTTGCTGTAATATGTGGCCTGATATAATATGACGTACATAACTGCTTGAACATTGCTTGATACCTTGGTACGGGGGATCATGGCTGTCTTGTATATCCTCATCATTTGGTACTAATGATTCTGGTTATGGTATTTGATGTGGTATTGTGAACAATGAAAAGCCACCCGTAGTAATGACATCTGATGACCTTACCTTCAGTGACCACGAAAGAGCAACGTTGCCTCAACCAGAGGTGTGGCAGGCTGGATCTTGCGGACCATCAAGACAAGACAACCAGTTACCCACACTCTGCAAGACACTAAAACCGCAGTCGGAAAGCGTGCGAGATCTTTTACAGTCTGCATGGACGCTGTCATGAACTTGTACTAAGCGGTCTGACTTGAAACTTTTCCCAGACTAATTTTAAGACTTGACCCGCTTGCCGTATGACGCAATGTTGGTTCACTTTCCCTCTTCTATAGGTATTACTTTGTCTTTTGCTCCCGAGAGCTGGCTGCTTGTGTGCCCCCCCGCGCGATACTAGGCAAACTTCTGCGTCACATGACTACTATGTGGCCATCAGCAACTCAACGGTGGGTCTCTTTGATGACTGTTTCTTTCCCTACACCTCGAAGCTTTGGAACTCTACCTTCTCAGGTCTTTCCCAATGATTATAGCGTGGAACATTA
Source organism: Panulirus ornatus (assembly GCF_036320965.1). Classification (NCBI taxonomy): domain Eukaryota; kingdom Metazoa; phylum Arthropoda; class Malacostraca; order Decapoda; family Palinuridae; genus Panulirus; species Panulirus ornatus. Next base: position 14,166,904 of record NC_092258.1, on the reverse strand, counting down.
TAAAAGACAAGTTCATCACTTCTTCCAAAATTCCTCAGGACTTTCCCTTGTCTTTCCTTTTCTCCTTTTCCTAATCCTCTCTATATTTCAATTATGGTCAGGTCTTGATGTGGTGTCATGTCCGTGACTGGAGCTTCCAACGGAATGATAAAAGATGTGTTTATGACTGAGTTATAATCAATGTTGACAGTCAGGTCCACACCAATGGACCAGTGTTACGAACATAGTTATACACATTTCATACTAAAGTTACCAACGGTGTTTGCAGCAATACAGTCATATCCACAACTAGTGTTGCCAACAATGACCACAGCAGCGGGAGACAGCTGTATGTTACCAACACTGTTACCAGTTATAACATAACCAACATGTTCATAAATGCGTCATAACATTGTTGATAATATTCCAACCAACACATGTTACTAACATCGTTTCCGTTGGATCTACAACATCGTAACAATTGTAACACTGTCGGTAACTCGGTGGCATGATGATACCTTCACTGTTACGCACACACACACACACACACACACACACACACACACACACACACACACACACTACCAGTCTACATAAGATGCTATCATCCACGTTGTTTCCGACATAGTTACGTTAAGGAACCTTAACAACTCAGGATGTGGTGGCGAGGTTGGCCTAAGGGTTGCGGCTTCTAAAGTTGGGACCACACAAACGTTACATTTTGGAGAACAATGAAAACAACAGCTTGTGGGAAGGGAAGAAGACCTCCCAAACCATCATAAGGTATACGTAAGGTAAGGTAAGGTTCCAGACCCACCTGCATGGGTAGAAGACCTCCCAAACCATCAAATGGTATATGTAAGGTAAGGTAAGGTTCCAGACCCACCTGCATGGGTAGAAGACCTCCCAAACCATCAAATGGTATATGTAAGGTAAAGCAAGATCCCAGACCCACCTGCATGGGTAGAAGACCTCCCAAACCATCCAATGGTATATGTAAGGTAAGGTAAGGTTCCAGACCCACCTGTGAGGGTATAAGACCTCCCAAACCATCATAAGATATACGTAAGGTTCGGTAAAGTATGTCTTGGTCACTTGGTACCTTATGATGGTCTACAACGTACCTACCATGCCATGGTCATTATGTATACACGAAGATTCATTTTTCTATATGACTGGAAAATACGAAAAACAGACTCATCGTATCTCAGATTAAATCAGTCGTGAAAGAGATATTGTTCGCAGAATTCGAGGCAACATCCCAAAATGTCTTGAAACCAAATACACGATATCGGGATTCCTGAGCTGCCAAAATCTGAGGAATACTGCAAGAAAATGGAAGTCGTGCTGGTGTTGGGTCAGCAGTGTGCTCTGGGTTCAGCTCCACACGGGGCCGGGGGGAAAGGCTGCCCTCCGGTAGATGAATATCTTCCCAGGTCTGGCTCAGCTGGACTCACCAATCTCCTCATCCAATCTTTCCAGGTTTGACTCAGCTCAGCTCACCAATCGTCCTAGATCAGTATCACCTCGGGGGGGGGGGGTCACCAAATATAGACGAATATTTGGAATTTTTTTTCCATGTATTTGGTTTTGTTTGTTGTTTTTCGATACGCTTGAAGAATTTCATGAAGGTCCACTGGGGTCAGGTCTCCTAGGGTTAGGTCTGCAGGGGTTAGGGTCTCATAGTGTAGGTCTGCAGGGGTGAGGGTCTCATAGTTTAGTTCTGCAGGGGTTAAGGTCTCATAGGTTAGGTCTGCACGAGTTAGGAGTGTGGGAGTGAGGTGAGGTCGATCACATCTGTAGGGGGTTAGGTCTCCATAGATGAGGTCTGTATGGGTCAGTCTGCCAGGGGTTAGAAACTTATGCGAACAAATGTTTCTCCAGAACCAGAGGATTAATAGCTTTTCCTAAGTTTTTGTCTCTTTGAACATGTGACGACGAGGAGGAGGCGGAGGAGGAGTGTGAGGGTGTGAGTCAGCGGGCGGGTGGGTAACACGGGGAGGGTAACGTGGCTGGGCCGCCGCGGCCTAGCTAGGCCTCCTGCCATTGATCCACAAGTGCCGCCGCTGCCGCTGCCGCCACCCCCCCCCCCCTTACGGTGCCACCTTGGCCCTCCAATACTGACACGTGGTGGGGGGGAAGGGGGAGTACATCCCTCCACCTTGGCCCCATCCAGCGGCACGAGAGGGTGTGGGGCGTCGTGTGGGGCGTCGCAAGGAGGACACAAACAATCTGCTGGTATGGTCATGTGATGGTGCTGTAGCCGTGTGAACAAGGAACACATCTGACGAATGGAAGGTGGCGACAAGAGGCTCAGCTGAGCGTGGTGTGCTGGGGCACAAGTGGCGAGTTGAGATGATCGTATGTGTGGACACTGTCCTGCCATGACCGTCACCAGGGCTTGGTACGGGTTGGCCTTTGTCTAGACGGCCGCTCTAACTCACACGTGCCGGTGTAACGTGAGTGGTTGTGGTAATCTGAGCAATTCTTATTTTTCTTTTGAAATTGGTAGTTAGGAGGGGAAAATGGAAGGGGTTAGACAGAGGAAGGTACTGTGAAGGGGTTGGACAGGGGAAGGTACAGTGAAGAGGTCGGACAGGGGAAGGTACAATGGAGATACAGAAGATAGGTACAGAGGGTACAGATGTATGGTGTTGGTTGTACTGGAGTGTGTGTGGAGGGGTTGCTGGTGACGTAATTTTGGTGTCTTATTAATAAATGGCTGGAGCCTCTCTCAGGACTCTTGAGTCTCCGTGGGAATCAAGTGTATTCCAAATTCGTGCTACTCTACAGGTCTTGGGTATGTGTCTCCGTCGTCTTCAAATTTCTGCCGTATTACAGTGCTTCCCTTATGTATGTACCAGTTGGTAATGTCTTATATTGTTGATGGTGTTCTTCGAATTCTCGATGTAGGGATATTTTTCGTTTATGAAGAATTGTTGAGATTTATTTTGTCGCCTCTTTAGTCTCAGCACGCGAGATATAGAGGTGAGGTGTGTGGGTATAGGGCATTAGGTTAGGATAGGGAGGATCATGGCATTCACCAGGTGTAAGTTTCACTTCTCCGGAATGTGCCAGGATCTGTACGGGCACCTGTAAGCCCTTCTTTTTGCATTTAGAATACTTATAGAGAGGTTATGGGAGTCCACTGTGCTACTGTGTATTGGGTCTGTACACCAAGGAAAAGACTCTTTGTTCAGTCCCTCAAGACAAGTTATGGAGAATCCTGGGGCGCGGGTCAAGCAGGCGAGAGCTGCTAAGAACCGACGTGAACCTTGTGTTGGTACAGTAAAAACATCAACCCAAACTGATGGCTGGTTCAGTTTATCACGTGGAGTTGAGGCGGGGGGTTGTGATCCCGCCTCTCTCGTACATCACATGGACCCAGTGCTGTCCAGATGCCATGGAAAATGCCCAGTTTAACCACAACAACTGTTCTCTTATGTACATTAGACTGATAGTTGGAAGACATTCAGAGAATATTTACGACGCACCAAACACTGGAGATTATGAAAAGTTATTATAAAGAGGCTGGAATGGTTATGAACTGGAATATAACTGCAATTCTGTCCAGTCAAGAACCGAAAGGAATGGTGGTATGTAAAGCAGTTCAGCTGAAGTGGATATATTGTCTCCTGCACTGCAGAAGATAAAGATGTAACAGCACAAAGAGTATCCAGACCTAGCCAACTCTCGAGTGCCATTATACTCCTGTGGACACCAACAGAACCCCACATCAGACGGTAGGGTTACCTGCCTGAACTTAGAGAGTTGAGACCTGGACTTTGATGAAGATCCACCATGCCAGCAGCAGACATGGGGCCCTCTCAGGGTCATGCTTCGGACGACAAGAAGAGACAAAAAGGAACTTAGAGTAATGTGACACGTGATCGGGGTGCAAGAGCCATAAGAAGGAATGATAAGAAGTCGGTTACAACTTGTCATATTGTACAAATGAACAGGACGTGACAGCCATACGAAGCCATCAAGTGGAGAGCGTCTGTGGGAAGAATGTTGGGGGACGCTCGTAGAGACCTGGGCTGATCAGACACAATGATACCTGGACAAGACGGCAGATACCTACCCTCCGGGAGCTAAGACACCTGGGAACTCCTCCTAATAATCTCATTATCGTCCAATTATACTCGATGGATGTTACACAGATCCTGCAAACTGTTTGTATCATCTTCATTCCTTCGCCGTGTCAATTTGCTGACGAAGCGCTGCCTTTACCGTGTGTGACTGCCGGCCTAACTTTACCAAAACCTTAACATAGACTTCAGAAGTTAAACCAAATGCCACTGGGTAAACCCCTGCTGCTTTAACTGTGCGACCGAGAACAACATGCTTTTCATTGGAGGTAAGCTTCGACTCCTCCAGTTTTAAGGAAAATGAAAAAGAGAAATAACAATACCGGACCGACACAAACAGTTGAATGATGTGAAAGACCTTGGAGTGATAATATCTGACGACCTAACCTTCAGCGAACACAACAAAACAACGGTTGCCTCATGCAGAGGGAAGGCAGGCTGGATCCCGCGGGCCTTCCAGACAAGGGCAAAGATCAGTTATGATATTATTCATGGCACTGATTCCTTCATGCACTGATTGTCGTTACGTTTTAACATCACTGTACCAGGCGGGCGACACTGAGTGATTTATAATGTGGTCAAGGAACTAGAGATCTGGGAACGGATGAAATTTCTGAGGCTACACTACATGGAGCGCAGACGGGAGAGGTATATCATCAGATATACCTGGAAAATCCTAGAAGGTATAGTTCCCAACTTACACTGGGAAATATCCTCCTACTGGCGCGACAGGCATGGGAGACTTTGTTAAATACTACCTCTGAAATCCATAGTCGCGATGTGCTAAAAAAGAGAGGACGCCTTAAACATCCGGAGCCCAGGACCCCTCAACACCTTGCCATCTACCATCAGAAACCGAGTGAGATGCTCGGTGGACGGACAAGCTCGAGAGTCCATTGTACCAGACCAGCCGGGTTGTAGGGGCTGCGTGGGCCTGAGGGCTGCAGCATCAGACACCTTGGTCGACCAACGACCCATTTCAGCAGCCTGGGCGCTGGCCGGGCTGTGGGGATGAAGACCCGCGAAGACTTCACATGGTATTCACAAGGTATAGGTAAACCATTTGTTGCGTGGTAAACCATCCTAGATTATCCACAAGCTACTGAATAGACATCATGTTGCTGAGAAAGCCACCTGTTGATGAGTAGACCTAATACAGTGAGGTAAACTTCATACCATCGAGTAAACCACTTAACGTTAATGTCAAACTCATTATAAACTACTTATTGCCAGTTAGTCATACACTGTTGAGTAAACTTACTGTTAAAATGTTAACCACGAGCCGATAGGTAAACCTTTGTTGCGGAGTAAACTCCCTACTGCCTGGGAAACCTTGGGTTTATTAGTAAATTCTAGGCTGTTAGATGAAGCCCATGTTATTGGGTAAACCTCGAGCTTGTGGGTAAACTTTGTGATGGTGAGTAAACTCCATAACGCTAGACAAAACTTTTGTTGCTGGGTATACCATGTGTTAGTAGGTAAATTTCAAGTTGCTGGGTACACCATGTGCTGGGGTAAACTTCATGTTGCTAGGTAAACCATGTGCTGCTGAGTGAACCCTGTGCTGTAAGGTGAACCTACTACTACCGAATAAACCACGTACAGGTGGATTAACCTGTGCTGCTGGGTAAACTACACGCTGTTGGGTAAAATTGGTGTTGCTGGGTTAACTTCTGTGCCACTGGGTAAACCTTATGTTGCTGGATCAACCATATGGTGCTGGGTAAACCTGTTTTTTCGCTGGTTAGTCCTCATACTACTAGGTAAGCCGCGTTTTGCTGAGTATAACTCATGCTTCTAGGTAAATCTCGTGTTGCTGAGTACAACTATTGCTTTAGGGTAAACCTCATGCTCTTAGGTAACCCTCCTCCTGCTAAGTAAACCTCATGCAGGCAGGTAAACCTGGTATTGCTGGGTAAACTTCTTTATTGCTGGGTAAACCTGGTGTTGCTGGGTAAACCTAGTGTTGCTGGGTAAACCTGGTGTTGCTTGGTAAACCTAGTGTTGCTGGGTAAACCTCTTGTTGCTGGGTAAACCTGGTGTTGCTAGGTAAACCTGGTGTTGCTAGGTAAACCTGGTGTTGCTGGGTAAACCTGGTGTTGGTGTATGCAGGAGCTACTGCTCACGTGTTAACCCCGTGCTGGGAGGTTAACTACAGTGATGTTTCCCAGGCAGCAGCCTCACTGATGGGCAACTCTGATGATATTATGGATTTCAGATTTCATCACCACACTGTTGTTATAGCTCAGTGAATTGAAAATATTTGCCCCCGTTATTTTGACTGACTTCCTCCTTCTCTCATTGAGTTTGCCGATATTTATTGGTCTGTGGATCAAATGGAGTCGAAATGATTGGTGCATGTGATCGTATTCAACTTGTCTAAGATACCCAGCGTATCTTTTCCTTTGTAGTTGCGTAGGACGGGAAGATGGCAGCCATGGGTTCACATCAAGGTCTCTTTGTCTTAATTGGTTCACAGACCAGTGGAGGAATTCCATGCTGGAGTTAACCACGATCTCGGGTTCCAGTCAGATGTAATAAGGCTGGGGCCAGCAGTACGCAAGGGCGTCAGGTCTCATCATCACACCGTAGATGTGGCTATGACTGACCCGCTGTACCTTAGACTGCAGTAGTAGTGGTGACAGGTTTGCTGTGCCGTGGACAGGTAGGATCGGCCTAGTGGTCGGGACGCTGTAAACCATGAGAGGGAGATGGAGGGAGGGTGTGTGTGTGTGTGTGTGTGTGTGTGTGTGTGTGTGTGTGAGGGGACGGGGGGAGAACGCAAAGTATTCACCGAACCCCAGTTGGGGGGGTGTTAAGACGTGGTTGTGTGTGTGGTGTTGAGGAGCGCGGGCAGAGTGTGAGTGTTGAGACAGGAAGGAGACCAGTCGGCCTCCACAACCTGTGCCACACAGTGACAACCTGAGGAGAGGGAAGCTGTCCCCAGTAACGCAGGGAGGAGGGTGCCTGGCCACACCCTGCCATTGATCGACAAAACCCCAGTTGTTACGCTAGGCACACTCCTCACCCTCGCGCCGCCCCTCTCTCCCCTCGCCCGTCATCTCCCCTGCCCTGCCTCCCCTCACTATCCTGGCCAGGCCCTCCTAATGCTCCTTCGGGCTGGGGAGAGCGAGGGAGGTGCTGGCTACCCGCCGAGGCTGACGCTGGCTGCCTGGCCGAGGTGAGCCACCGTGTTGCTCACTCCCTTCCATTCACCCCCGGTGAGGGGAGAGGTGGTATACGCCGCGTTACCCCACGCCCTCTGCTGCCTCCACAGTAAGAGGCGACCCTATTCTTACTTCGACCCTCCCGCGCTGATTTCTGCGCGATATGTTATCTATGGTGCTGGAGGGTACGTTGTTCTCCTTATCTGAACCATTCTACACCCCCGGCTGTCAGGAGACTCTGACGATGGTGTCTTCACCAGCACCACTTACACTACTACACCAGCACCACCTACACTACTACACCAGCACCACCTACACTACTACACCAGCACCACCTACACTACTACACCAGCACCACTTACACTACTACACCAGCACCACCTACACTACTACACCAGCACCACCTACATATACTGCCTAAGTCTACACTCCAGCTGTCTGAGGCTACCAGTGGGAGTGTGTATACTACACCAGCACCACCTACATACGCTGCCTTAGTCTACACTCCAGCTGTCTGAGGCTACCAGTGGAAGTGTGTATACTACACCAGCACCACCTACATACGCTGCCTTAGTCTACACCCCAGCTGTCTGAGACTACCAGTGGGAGTGTGTATACTACACCAGCACCACCTACATACGCTGCCTTAGTCTACACTCCAGCTGTCTGAGACTACCAGTGGAAGTGTGTATACTACACCAGCACCACCTACATACGCTGCCTTAGTCTACACTCCAGCTGTCTGAGGCTACCAGTGGAAGTGTGTATACTACACCAGCACCACCTACATACACTATATTAGTCTACACCCCAGCTGTCTGAGGCTACCAGTGGTAGTGTAAAGGCAACACCTAGACCCACCATCGTACAGTGTACCACAAGTGCGTGTGCAGAACGGTTGGGGACGTGCGTTAGTGCTGCTAAATGGGCACTTTGTCATAATGAACGTCTTGGTAAGAGACGCAAAGACTCAGAAATTTCGGACATTTTCTTTACGAAAATATAATGAGAAAACGTTAATGTTCAGGGCAGACTGACTTACATTGCAACTTTACACTGTTATAGACCAGCTCCTCACACCTGGAGTACTCACAGTGTAACCCCTCACACCTGGAGTACACACAGTGTAACTCCTCACACCTAGAGTACTCATAGTGTAACCCCTCACACCTGGAGTACTCACAGTGTAACTCCTCACACCTAGAGTACTCATAGTGTAACCCCTCACACCTGGAGTACACACAGTGTAACTCCTCACACCTGGAGTACTCACAGTGTAACCCCTCATACCTGGAGTACACACAGTGTAACTCCTCACACCTGGAGTACTCACAGTGTAACCCCTCACACCTGGAGTACTCACAGTGTAACTCCTCACACCTGGAGTACTCACAGTGTAACCCCTCACACCTGGAGTACTCACAGTGTAACTCCTCACACCTGGAGTACTCACAGTGTAACCCCTCACACCTGGAGTACTCACAGTGTAACTCCTCACACTTAGAGTACTCACAGTGTAACCCCTCACACCTTGAGTACTCACAGTGTAACTCCTCACACCTGGAGTACTCACAGTGTAACCCCTCACACCTGGAGTACTCACAGTGTAACTCCTCACACCTGGAGTACTCACAGTGTAACTCCTCACACCTGGAGTACTCACAGTGTAACTCCTCACACCTGGAGTACTCACAGTGTAACCTCTCACACCTGGAGTACTCACAGTGTAAACCTCACACCTGGAGTACTCACAGTGTAACCCCTCACACCTGGAGTACTCACAGTGTAACCCCTCACACCTGGAGTACACACAGTGTAACTCCTCACACCTGGAGTACACACAGTGTAACTCCTCACACCTGGAGTACACACAGTGTAACTCCTCACACCTGGAGTACTCACAGTGTAACTCCTCACACCTGGAGTACACACAGTGTAACTCCTCACACCTGGAGTACACACAGTGTAACTCCTCACACCTGGAGTACACACAGTGTAACTCCTCACACCTGGAGTACACACAGTGTAACTCCTCACACCTGGAGTACTCACAGTGTAACTCCTCACACCTAGAGTACTCATAGTGTAACCCCTCACACCTGGAGTACTCACAGTGTAACTCCTCACACCTAGAGTACTCATAGTGTAACCCCTCACACCTGGAGTACACACAGTGTAACTCCTCACACCTGGAGTACTCACAGTGTAACTCCTCACACCTAGAGTACTCATAGTGTAACCCCTCACACCTGGAGTACTCACAGTGTAACCCCTCACACCTGGAGTACTCACAGTGTAACCCCTAACACCTGGAGTACACACAGTGTAACCCATCCACAAGCTACTGAATAAACATTGTGGGGTACTCACAACGTAGCCCCTCACACCCTCACCCGTGATATGGGGTACTCACAGTGTACCTCCTCACACACACACACACACACACACACACACACACACACACACACACACACACACACACACACACACACGTGACCTGGGATATTCACAGTGTATCCCCTCACACACACACACACACTCGTGACCTGGGGTACTCACGGTGTAGCCCCTCACACACACACCCGTGACCTGGGGTACTCATAGTGTAGCCCCTCACACACACACCCGTGACCTGGGAAATTCACAGTGTAGCCCCTCACACACACACTCGTGACCTGGGGTACTCACGGTGTAGCCCCTCACACACACACCCGTGACCTGGGGTACTCACGGTGTAGCCCCTCACACACACACCCGTGACCTAGGGTACTCACAATGCAGCACCTCACACACACACCCGTGACCTGGGATACTCAGTGAAGCCACTCACACACACACACACACACACACACACACACACAGACACACACACACACACACCCTGGACCTAGAGTCTGCAGTGTGGTCCATCAGGACAAAATTACGGTTGAAAATCCATTGATATATATATATATATATATATATATATATATATATATATATATATATATATATATATATATATATATAATATAATATATATAAATAAATATATATAAATAAAGTGTGTAAGACAAGGGAGGAAATGGGAACTTCAGTGAAGGGCGCAAATGGGAAGGTGATAACAAGTAGTGGTGATGTGAGAAGGAGATGGAGTGAGTATTTTGAAGGTTTGTTGAATGTGTTTGATGATAGAGTGGCAGATATAGGGTGTTTTGGTCGAGGTGGTGTGCAAAGTGAGAGGGTTAGGGAAAATGATTTGGTAAACAGAGAAGAGGTAGTAAAAGCTTTGCGGAAGATGAAAGCCGGCAAGGCAGCAGGTTTGGATGGTATTGCAGTGGAATTTATTAAAAAAGGGGGTGACTGTATTGTTGACTGGTTGGTAAGGTTATTTAATGTATGTATGACTCACGGTGAGGTGCCTGAGGATTGGCGGAATGCGTGCATAGTGCCATTGTACAAAGGCAAAGGGGATAAGAGTGAGTGCTCAAATTACAGAGGTATAAGTTTGTTGAGTATTCCTGGTAAATCATATGGGAGGGTATTGATTGAGAGGGTGAAGGCATGTACAGAGCATCAGATTGGGGAAGAGCAGTGTGGTTTCAGAAGTGGTAGAGGATGTGTGGATCAGGTGTCTGCTTTGAAGAATGTATGTGAGAAATACTTAGAAAAGCAAATGGATTTGTATGTAGCATTTATGGATCTGGAGAAGGCATATGATAGAGTTGATAGAGATGCTCTGTGGAAGGTATTAAGAATATATGGTGTGGGAGGCAAGTTGTTAGAAGCAGTGAAAAGTTTTTATCGAGGATGTAAGGCATGTGTACGTGTAGGAAGAGAGGAAAGTGATTGGTTCTCAGTGAATGTAGGTTTGCGGCAGGGGTGTGTGATGTCTCCATGGTTGTTTAATTCGTTTATGGATGGGGTTGTTAGGGAGGTGAATGCAAGGGTTTTGGAAAGAGGGGCAAGTATGAAGTCTGTTGGGGATGAGAGAGCTTGGGAAGTGAGTCAGTTGTTGTTCGCTGATGATACAGCGCTGGTGGCTGATTCATGTGAGAAACTGCAGAAGCTGGTGACTGAGTTTGGTAAAGTGTGTGAAAGAAGAAAGTTAAGAGTAAATGTGAATAAGAGCAAGGTTATTAGGTACAGTAGGGTTGAGGGTCAAGTCAATTGGGAGGTGAGTTTGAATGGAGAAATACTGGAGGAAGTGAAGTGTTTTAGATATCTGGAAGTGGATCTGGCAGCGGATGGAACCATGGAAGCGGAAGTGGATCATAGGGTGGGGGAGGGGGCGAAAATTCTGGGAGCCTTGAAGAATGTGTGGAAGTCGAGAACATTATCTCGGAAAGCAAAAATGGGTATGTTTGAAGGAATAGTGGTTCCAACAATGTTGTATGGTTGCGAGGCGTGGGCTATGGATAGAGTTGTGCGCAGGAGAATGGATGTGCTGGAAATGAGATGTTTGAGGACAATGTGTGGTGTGAGGTGGTTTGATCGAGTAAGTAACGTAAGAGTAAGAGAGATGTGTGGAAATAAAAAGAGCGTGGTTGAGAGAGCAGAAGAGGGTGTTTTACAATGGTTTGGGCACATGGAGAGAATGAGTGAGGAAAGATTGACCAAGAGGATATATGTGTCGGAGGTGGAGGGAACGAGGAGAAGAGGGAGACCAAATTGGAGGTGGAAAGATGGAGTGAAAAAGATTTTGTGTGATCGGGGCCTGAACATGCAGGAGGGTGAAAGGAGGGCAAAGAATAGAGTGAATTGGAGCGATGTGGTATACCGGGGTTGACGTGCTGTCAGTGGATTGAATCAAGGCATGTGAAGCGTCTGGGGTAAACCATGGAAAGCTGTGTAGGTATGTATATTTGCGTGTATGGACGTATGTATATACATGTGTATGGGGGTGGGTTGGGCCATTTCTTTCGTCTGTTTCCTTGTGCTACCTCGCAAGGAAACACACGCAAATATACATACCTATACATATCAATGTACATATATATATATATATATATATATATATATATATATATATATATATATATATATATATATATATATACACATGTACATAATTCACACTGTCTGCCTTTATTTGTTCCCATCGCCACCTCGCCACACATGGAATAACAACCCCCTCCCCCCCTCATGTGTGCGAGGTAGCGCTAGGAAAAGACACCAAAGGCCCCATTCGTTCACACTCAGTCTCTAGCTGTCATGTAATAATGCACCGACACCACAGCTCCCTATCCACATCCAGGCCCCACACAACTTTCCATGGTTTACCCCTGACGCTTCACATGCCCTGGTTCAATCCATTGACAGCACGTCGACCCCGGTATACCACATCGTTCCAATTCACTCTATTCCTTGCACGCCTTTCACCCTCCTGCATGTTTAGGCCCCGATCACTCAAAATCTTTTTCACTCCATCTTTCCACCTAAAATTTGGTCTCCCACTTACCCTCGTTCCCTCCACCTCTGACACATATATCCTCTTTGTCAATCTTTCCTCACTCATTCTCTCCATGTGACCAAACCATTTCAAAACACCCTCTTCTGCTCTCTCAACCACACTCTTTTTATTTCCACACATCTCTCTTACCCTTACATTATTTACTCGATCAAACCACCTCACACCACATATTGTCCTCAAACATCTCATTTCCAGCACATCCACCCTCCTGCGCCAACTCTTTCCATAGCCCACGCCTCGCAACCATACAACATTGTTGGAACCACTATTCCTTCAAACATACCCAATTTTGCTTTCCGAGATAATGTTCTCGACTTCCAAACATTCTTCAAGGCTCCCAGAATTTTCGCCCCCTCCCCCACCCTATGGTTCACTTCCGCTTCCATGGTTCCATCCGCTGCCAGATCCACTCCCAGATATCTAAAACACTTTACTTCCTCCAGTTTTTCTCCATTCAAACTTACCTCCCAATTGACTTGACCCTCAACCCTACTGTACCTAATAACCTTGCTCTTATTCACATTTACTCTTAACTTTCTTCTTTCACACACTTTACCAAACTCAGTCACCAGCTCCTGCAGTTTCTCACATGAATCAGCCACCAGCGCTGTATCATCAGCGAACAACTGACTCACTTCCCAAGCTCTCTCATCCCCAACAGACTGCATACTTGCCCCTCTTTCCAAAACTCTTGCATTCACCTCCCTAACAACCCCATCCATAAACAAATTAAACAACCATGAAGACATCACACACCCCTGCCGCAAACCTACATTCACCGAGAACCAATCACTTTCATCTCTTCCTACACGTACACATGCCTTACATCTTCGATAAAAACTTTTCACTGCTTCTAACAACTTGCCTCCCACACCATATATTCTTAAAACCTTCCACAGAGCATCTCTATCAACTCTATCATATGCCTTCTCCAGATCCATAAATGCTACATACAAATCCATTTGTTTTTCTAAGTATTTCTGACATACATTCTTCAAAGCAAACACCTGATTCACACATCCTCTACCAGTTCTGAAACCACACTGCTCTTCCCCAATCTGATGCTCTGTACATGCCTTCACCCTCTCAATCAATACCCTCCCATATAATTTACCAGGAATACTCAACATGATGATATATATATATATATATATATATATATATATATATATATATATATATATATATATATATATATATATATATATATATATCATCATCAAGCGACTGACATTAACCCTCTATGACATTATACGACCTTTCAGGTCACAGAGCAGGGATCCGAGCAGGTAAATGGACTGCCCTTTACATCGGGAAGCTGTATAATCTTCCATAGGACCACAGTAATGGACCTGGCGGCCACGCCCACACAAATAACGCTATTAGCGTGATGGACTCACCTTGCCTCATATATACCAGCCATCAGTGCAGTCAACCCTTTTCCTCTTGGATACTGAAACGAGCCTTTGTCTTGGCTTCTGGCTTATCGCTCTCCATCAGTAGGGGCTATGTGGTGCCTCACACCATCCCCCTCCTTACTCTTTTGACATCGTCCCCCATGTTAATCTAGTCCCAGCCTTTCCGATAAGACCCCCATGAGATATCGCCAACGTCTGCTTCCTGCTGCAGCCTGAACTACAGGACCTACAACCACATATGCAACATTAAGTACAAACGGCAACTGTGTACTAATTCAGAACTTTGGTAACACCTCCTTACTTCTGCAGAAGCTTCATGAGACCCGGCATCCACGCCACTCTCCCATGGAAAACCTGCCTCACTGCACCTGACATATCTTTCAACATCACCACGGAAACCTTGCCAACCTCTTCCCGCTCTAACTCAACCGACCTCACATTCTTACTTACTCCCCAACACTTGTATCAGCTTAACCTGAGATACATCATCTCTGTACTTAATGAAGTATTGTGTTGTTACTCGAGTTTTCGTACCCCTCTCTCTGTCCTCAACTTTGAAAATGAAGTTAGACACATAATTACACCCGGTAAGACGCATATAATACTGTGTGGAAATATTAAACGCAACAATAGTGATTTCAGTTTTAGTGTCCGAAGCTACTCGTGGACTCACACAACCAAGCGCTTGCAGTACGATGAAGCTTCCCATAACGAGTTCTCTCGTGCGATAGTGAAGCAAATGGTGGTCTCCCACCATCACAGTGTTATGTATGCCTGGAGTAAAGTCGCTCACATGGAGAAACCTCTTGGGTAGTGGCCCGGAGTCGCAGCACCTTCACTACCAATTTGCGAATATAATTTGACAATTTCGGGCGCCTTTGTTGACATTTAGTGTGATAAATGGTATGCAGCGAGACTCCCTGTAATGCTGGCCGGATATTAAGGAGTGTTGTCGGTAGTGGAAGGTCGGGCAGGAGGTTCCAACCCCCAGAACCTCTTAGTTAGACCCAAGATATATATTTCATAAGGGGATTATCCATCACGTAGCAAATGAACGAGAATAGAATGAGTTCTGGATGCGGTGATAATGGTATGTGAGTTTAATGGCGCACGCTAACAGGGGCAGGTTGTTCCCCTCCCCGCCCTGGTCTGTTAATGTGGTGCCGATAATGGTAAAGAAGGGAGTGGCCGTGGGTTGGTAGCGAGGGTCGGTCTGTTACTGTGTGAGGTATGGTACTTGTCTGCTATGAGGGTTTGCTACAGCCTCCGGAATGGTTGGGTCAGTTGGTCGTCTGATGTCTGGGTCAGTCCCCAGTCACCTACCGTGCCAACGAGTCCGTGACTAAGCATTGTGTTACTGTTTGTGGAAAAGACATGATGAGTGACTCTGTCCTCTTGTCAACTTCTGTGAAGAATTTCTATCATTGTCTTTGCAAAGGATGAGCAACCATTACAAATCAAGTCTTATATATCTTTTCATTTGTGGTTATATCGTGTCCTCCCACCATGACATTTTCAAGATGTGGAAGTCGAACTGTGAAGCTTATGTCTGTTAGGACAGCCCTTGGTCTTGTGCAGGTCTTCCATGTCTGTCGTGGCAATACGGAATTATGATTGAGTCCAGCTTCAGTGATTACAGACAAAATTCCCAATAGCTCGGCCCCTAAACATCAGTATAGGTAACGAAGGATCTATGAACGTTTTTTTTATCCCTGCAATTTTGCCAGCCTTATAAGGTGACGGGTACTGTTGCCTAGAAGTTCGTCATCAGTGGTTTTCTCCTTACTTGTTTTGAAGATCCGCAGGATCCATCCCACCATGTTTTCCCGAAGAAGCCGCTGTTGTCTTGTTTTCGCTGAAGGTGAGGTTGTCAGACATTATGAGTCCAAGGTCTTACACATCGTTCAGTAATGATTTAACAGTGATTGTGTCCGTCCAGTATTCCATATTATTCCTAATCTTTTCATTCTTCCTATCCTGGAGGAGTTAGAACGGATCCCCACTGAATGACAGGTTGTTTTCGGTGGCCTACTGGAAAATTTTGTTCTCAGTTTATACAGTAGTTTCTCAGTGTCCTCCTTTGACGACATTTCCATACTTATCCAAGTTTCATGTACAAAGTATAATATGAAAGTGGGTTTCGTGTGTGCGTCAGTGTCGGATATAAGAATGAGGAGCAGAAAGAGTGTAAGTCCAGTTCCTTGGGGGACTGAGCTTTTTACCTTGAAGACGCAGGAAATAGCCTGATGTACAATAACGTGTTATCTTTTTGCTACGAAGATGTAAACCCTTCTTCCGACTTTGCCAGTTATTTCCGTCCTCGCATTTTAGTTACTGTGACACCAGGATCACATGTGCCAAATACTTATACAAAGTTTATTGATCAGAGCATTTTGTTTGTCCTCCGTTGCCTCATAATCTTATCATAGAGAGTGTTAGATCCTCCCGCCCCGGAGCCATGTTGTCCTGGATTGTGGAGATTATTCGATTCCATAAAGTCAGTTTGTTCATCCTTAGGAGAATCTCAAACATTTTAATATTATACTTGGTGTCAGTGCTCTCTGTAGGTAGTTTTAGGGGGCCTACTTTACTTTATCTTTTGAGGTTGCATGATGTGAATCAGTTTCAAACTCTGCCAGATGATGCCGTAGCCCAGTGCAGTGTGTCCTAGGGCCACAACTTGCACCCGTGGTCCGGTGCACCGTGTCCTGGGTCAACTTACACTCATGGTTTAGTGCACCGTATTCGAAGGCCATTAACAGCACCAGAAACTTTTGTGGCTGGGTCTGGACATACAGTCTTTCAAAGGATCAACATTAAAACCGGGGTGTTTGGTCGGGTGGTTGGAGGGTCGACCTTCATGGTCATCCTGTTTCTCTGTGCGCTTCGTCAAAGGTGTTAGAAGGGTGGAAAATGACCGATTTGTAGTGTGTTACCATCTGTTACGAACACATGGAAAGACTCATGTTTTGAGTCTTGAGCGCCATCTCTTATCGCATTCTAGAGTTATTGCCAGCTATACGGTGAAGAACTCTACGTTTATCAGGATTACACACACCTACAGCTTTTTTGAGGAACTTTTTCCCATTCACAAGGACTGCATGCAACACCTCCAGCCTCCCATTAAGTCACCCACAACTGAACCCGTTACCTTCCTACACAAAACGTGGCCATATTGCCTCATTTTCTCTGCCCAAGCATACCACTTAGCAGGGCCGGGTGCCACTCATTCTGCGTTAATATATGAGTGAGACACACCCGCCGCTGTCCAGCCACGCTCGATGTTGTGAACCGTCGCTGTGGAACAGGACAGTGATCCAGTCACTGCCACAGTCTGGGGTGCGGGCGGGCCGGGGTGGATGACGCGGCGGTGGTTGGCGTCACAGCTGGGGAATACCTCGTCCTCCGGGGATTGCCGCCACTGCCGCCGCCGCCGCCCATCATACTTCATTACTCTCGTTTTCCCTCAGACGGCCGCTAACCGCCTCAGCTGACGGAGAGAAATTGATCTTATATATCCTCATCTGAAGCTGATGGAAAATTAGAACGTGTGGGTTTCCGAGACGGAGACTGAGAAACTGTGGCATGGACACTGGTGTACCTCCTCCTCCCTCAGGAGACTCCTGACGGTGGAGTGAAGGTAAGAAACAGTTCCTCCCCTCTACCAGCTCACTGAGCAAGGGACTTCCCCCAACCAGCCATAAGATGCCGAGGTGTAACGACCTGCCCACGAGCCTGACGTCATCGGTAGTTGTTGACCCGCACCAACACAACACGACCCTGCTCAGCAAATTGTAATACAGGAGGGGAGGGTTTATAGTCCATGGCCTGTCCTGTGGTATGACCATTTGCTGACATGTAAGGCTTGGTTGTAGTGATCGACTACTTGGTTGTAATGATCGACTACTTGGTTGTGGTGATGGACAGCTTGGCTGTAGTGATGGACAGCTTGGTTGTGGTGATGGACAGCTTGGCTGTAGTGATGGACAGCTTGGTTGTGGTGATGGACAGCTTGGTTGTGGTGATGGACAGCTTGGTTGTGGTGATGGACAGCTTGGCTGTAGTGATGGACAGCTTGGTTGTGGTGATGGACAGCTTGGTTGTGGTGATGGACAGCTTGGTTGTGGTGATGGACAGCTTGGTTGTGGTGATGGACAGCTTGGCTGTAGTGATGGACAGCTTGGTTGTGGTGATGGACAGCTTGGTTGTGGTGATGGACAGCTTGGTTGTGGTGATGGACAGCTTGGTTGTGGTGATGGACAGCTTGGTTGTAGTGATGGACAGCTTGGTTGTGGTGATGGACAGCTTGGTTGTGGTGATGGACAGCTTGGTTGTGGTGATGGACAGCTTGGTTGTGGTGATGGACAGCTTGGTTGTGGTGATGGACAGCTTGGCTGTAGTGATGGACAGCTTGGTTGTGGTGATGGACAGCTTGGTTGTGGTGATGGACAGCTTGGTTGTGGTGATGGACAGCTTGGTTGTGGTGATGGACAGCTTGGTTGTGGTGATGGACAGCTTGGTTGTGGTGATGGACAGCTTGGTTGTGGTGATGGACAGCTTGGTTGTAGTGATGGACAGCTTGGTTGTGGTGATGGACAGCTTGGTTGTGGTGATGGACAGCTTGGTTGTGGTGATGGACAGCTTGGCTGTAGTGATGGACAGCTTGGTTGTGGTGATGGACAGCTTGGTTGTGGTGATGGACAGCTTGGTTGTGGTGATGGACAGCTTGGTTGTGGTGATGGACAGCTTGGTTGTGGTGATGGACAGCTTGGCTGTAGTGATGGACAGCTTGGTTGTGGTGATGGACAGCTTGGTTGTGGTGATGGACAGCTTGGTTGTGGTGATGGACAGCTTAGCTGTATTGATGAAGAGCTTGGTTGTGGTGATGGACAGCTTGGCTGTAGTGATGGACAGCTTGGTTGTGGTGATGGACAGCTTGGTTGTGGTGATGGACAGCTTGGTTGTGGTGATGGACAGCTTGGTTGTGGTGATGGACAGCTTAGCTGTATTGATGAAGAGCTTGGTTGTGGTGATGGACAGCTTGGCTGTAGTGATGGACAGCTTGGTTGTGGTGATGGACAGCTTGGTTGTGGTGATGGACAGCTTGGTTGTGGTGATGGACAGCTTGGTTGTGGTGATGGACAGCTTGGTTGTGGTGATGGACAGCTTGGCTGTAGTGATGGACAGCTTGGTTGTGGTGATGGACAGCTTGGTTGTGGTGATGGACAGCTTGGTTGTGGTGATGGACAGCTTAGCTGTATTGATGAAGAGCTTGGTTGTGGTGATGGACAGCTTGGCTGTAGTGATGGACAGCTTGGTTGTGGTGATGGACAGCTTGGTTGTGGTGATGGACAGCTTGGTTGTGGTGATGGACAGCTTGGTTGTGGTGATGGACAGCTTAGCTGTATTGATGAAGAGCTTGGTTGTGGTGATGGACAGCTTGGCTGTAGTGATGGACAGCTTGGTTGTGGTGATGGACAGCTTGGTTGTGGTGATGGACAGCTTGGTTGTGGTGATGGACAGCTTGGTTGTGGTGATGGACAGCTTGGCTGTAGTGATGGACAGCTTGGTTGTGGTGATGGACAGCTTGGTTGTGGTGATGGACAGCTTGGTTGTGGTGATGGACAGCTTGGCTGTAGTGATGGACAGCTTGGTTGTGGTGATGGACAGCTTGGCTGTAGTGATGGACAGCTTGGTTGTGGTGATGGACAGCTTGGCTGTAGTGATGGACAGCTTGGTTGTGGTGATGGACAGCTTGGTTGTGGTGATGGACAGCTTGGCTGTAGTGATGGACAGCTTGGTTGTGGTGATGGACAGCTTGGTTGTGGTGATGGACAGCTTGGCTGTAGTGATGGACAGCTTGGTTGTGGTGATGGACAGCTTGGTTGTGGTGATGGACAGCTTGGCTGTAGTGATGGACAGCTTGGTTGTGGTGATGGACAGCTTGGTTGTGGTGATGGACAGCTTGGCTGTAGTGATGGACAGCTTGGTTGTGGTGATGGACAGTTTGGCTGTAGTGATGGAGAGCTTGGTTGTGGTGATGGACAGCTTGGCTGTAGTGATGGAGAGCTTGGTTTTAGAGAGCTTGAATGTAGTATTGGAGAGCTTAGATGTAGTGATGGTGAGCTTGATTGTAGTGATGGAGAGTTTGTTGTATTGATGGAGAGTTTGGATGTTGTGACGGAGAGCTTGGATGTAGTGATGGAGAGCCTGGATGTAGTGATGGAGGGCCTGGATGTAGTGATGGAGAGCCTGGATATAGTGATGGAGAGCCTGGATATAGTGATGGAGAGCCTGGATGTAGTGATGGAGAGCCTGGATGTAGTGATGGAGAGCCTGGATATAGTGATGGAGAGCCTGGATATAGTGATGGAGAGCCTGGATATAGTGATGGAGAGCCTGGATATAGTGATGGAGAGCCTGGACGTAGTGATGGAGATCCAGGATGTAGTGATGGAGAGCCTGGATATAGTGATGGAGAGCCTGGATATAGTGATGGAGAGCCTGGATATAGTGATGGAGAGCCTGGATATAGTGATGGAGAGCCTGGACGTAGTGATGGAGATCCAGGATGTAGTGATGGAGAGCCTGGATGTAGTGATGGAGAGCCTGGATATAGTGATGGAGAGCCTGGATATAGTGATGGAGAGCCTGGATATAGTGATGGAGAGCCTGGATGTAGTGATGGAGATCCAGGATGTAGTGATGGAGAGCCTGGATGTAGTGATGGAGAGCCTGGATGTAGTGATGGAGAGCCTGGGTGCACTGATGGAGAGCCTGGGTGCAGTGATGGAGAGCCTGGATGTAGTGATGGAGAGCCTGGATGTAGTGATGGAGGGCCTGGATGTAGTGATGGAGAGCCTGGATATAGTGATGGAGAGTATAATATATTACCAGACAGTCGCCAGACGCATGTTCGCCAGACTAGTGGAGCCCAGCAGTTCCCTCTGGGGCCGGCCTCTCCTCCACGAGAGCAGCACAAGTGTCCAGGTTTTTGCGCCGGGCGGCCTCATACATCACTGTGAATAATGAATATTGGGGCGAAAGGCCCTGGGAGAGGAGGGAGGTGGAATGGGTGATAAGTCGACCCTGAGCATTACCGTGGCTCCTGCCGTGCAGGGAGGTGGCGTGCGGGCGTGTCGCTACACCCACGCTGCAGCTCTGTGTAGTGGCGCGCCTCCACGCCCCTGTACCCACGCCAGAACACCTGGTATGTGTGGTGGAGCGCCTCCACGCCCCTGTACCCACGCCAGAACACCTGGTGCGTGTGGTGGAGCTCCTCCACGCCCCTGCACTCACACCAGAACACCTGGTGTGTGTGGTGTAGCGCCTCCACGACCCTGTACCCCCGCCAGAACACTTGGCATGTGAGGTAGCGCTCCTCCACGCCCCTGTACCCACGCCAGAACACCTAGTATGTGTAGTGGAACGCCTCCACACCCATGTACCCACACCAGAACACCTGATATATGTTGTGGAGCGCCTCCATGCCCCAGTACCCACACCAGAACACCTGATATGTGTAGTGGAGCGCCTCCACCTTCCTGTACCCACACCATAACACCTGGTATGTGTGGTGGAGCGTCAGTACACCTGCGTACCCATGCCGTCTAATCTGGCATGGGTGGTAGCATTCTGTCGTGCCTACCTACCCACACCACGGCGATCGCAGCATATGTGTCGATGCGATAAAGAACTGGTGATATAACTGCACCACTACACTAGGTGCAGGTTACTGATGGTACAACCACGCCACTACACTATGCGTGGAGTACTTGTGGTACACCTGCGCCACTACTGTGTATGGAGTATTGGTGGTACACCCGCGCTACTACTTTATGTGTGAAGTACTGGTGGTACACCCGCGCCACTACACTATGTGTGGAGTATTGGTGGTACACCTGCGCCACTACGCTATGTATATAGTACTGGTGGTACACTCGCGTCACTACACTATGTGTGGAGTATTGGTGGTACACCCGCGCCACTACACTATGTATATAGTACTGGTGGTACACCCGCGTCACTACACTGTGTGTGGAGTATTGGTGGCACACCCGCGCCACTACACTATGTGTGGAGTATTGGTGGTACACCCGCGCCACTACGCTATGTATATAGTACTGGTGGTACACCCGCGCCACTACACTGTGTGTGGAGTGTTGGTGGTACACCCGCGCCAGTACACTATATGGAGTACTGGTGGTACAGCCGCGCCACTGCACCTGCACAGTCTGGTGGCTGGTGTTGTCATACCTGGTACCTCGTGGATACCTGGTGAAGTCTTCGTGGGTCTTCACCACCACAGCCCGGGCTGGGTCCTGGCTGCTGGAATGGGTCGTTGGTCAACCAAAGTGTTGGAAACCGTAGCCTTTTGGCCCACACAACCCTCACAGTCAGGCTGGCCTGGTACACTTTGTAGGTACTTGCCTAGTGCACTCTTGAACTTCTCCACCGTGCATCCCAGGCTGTTTCTGATAGTAGATGACAAGGTGTTGAAGAATCTTGGGCCACGGATGTTTAAGGTGTTCTGTCCCTTTAAGCACATCGCGCCTATAGATTTCAGAGGTAGTATTTAACAAAGTCTCCCATGCCTGTCCCGCCAGTAGGAGGATATTCCCCCGTGTAAGTTGGGAACTATACCTTCTAGGATTTTCCAGGTATATATGATGATATACCTCTCCCGTCTGTGCTCCATGTTGTATAGCCTCAGATATATCAGTCGTTCCCAGTAATGTTGTTCCATTACAACATTAAAGTGGGCAGTGAAAGATCACTGAACATTGTTTTGATCCGTAATTTTGCTCGCCCTGTGGGGTGATATCAGAACGCAACAATGTTCAGTTCGTGAGAGAATTAGTGCCTTGAATGATATCATTTTTGATTTTTCTTCCCTTGTCTTGAAGGCCCGCGAGATCCAGCCTTCCAGCCTTCTGCATGAGGCAACCGTTGTTTTGTTGTGTTCGCTGAAGGTTAGGTCGCTAGACATTATCACTCCAAGGTTTTTCACATCATTCAACTGGTTTATGATAGCGTCTGTGTCTGTTTGGTCTTTTCATTTTCGCCACACGGGAGGAGTGGAAATATATCTTATTAAAAAGCTTGTCGTACTCGGCTGCATAGACTTTGTTTACGTCTCACTGTAGCCTTTTAGCATCTTCTATTGACGTTGTTTTCATACTCTTGTATCATCCAACACAGGTGGACATCGTACACGGTGCCCAGGCGAGGCATTATGCCTTCCTCCTGTCTGTACTTCCCTCCCTCTACACTTTTATTTACTTGTCCCACATTCCTTCTGTTGCACCGTTCTTCCGTCCCTCCGTTCATATCTGCCACTTTTTTTTTTGCCCCCCACACCCCACCCCCACCCACCCATCTTCACCACTCATCAGTCCCTCTGTCTATCTGTTCCATCGATCGTCTGTCCCTCCGTCCATCCCCTCCACCGTTCGTCTGTTCCCCCGTCCATGTGTTCTACTGTCCATTTATCCCTCCGTCCATCTGTTTCACCGTCCGTCTGTCCCTCCGTCCACCGCGGCCTCAGGACCGCTCCGTAGTGTGTGCAGCCAAGTGGTGCATATTTGATAGCATTGCCCTGCAGCCTGACATTGTTGTTACATGAATAATAAAGTGTGTCATGATGATGGTATTTTTGGCACAGAATAACGTTTCCAAGTGAGTGTACCTTATTGAACCATCGGTCTTTATGCTCTGGTTATTGTTGTACGTGTGGAGAAGTTGATATGAACTGTCAGAGGGAGAGAGGTTGATTCATACACGACTTTCATCAAAAACAACATCGAACTGTGAATGTGACTGAGTAGCCAGGAGGACTAAATGCATAACTAGTTCACACTTCTCGACACACTCGCTGTGGCTATAGCATGAGAACTGGCTGGCGTCTCAGTTGGAGGATTGGTCTATCAACACCCAGGGTCATTAAACTGATCAACGTCAAGTTACAACGACAGATCGAAAGTCTTGAACTTCTTGAGGTGTTCAAGATGATTCAAGGTCCATACACGCTCCCACTGCATGTATGGCCTCTGGCGTCCTTCCCCGTTACAAGTGACTACGCTTTCCAGGAACCTGGTGACGTCACTTGATGCCATCTCTGGCTGATGTTGTCACTGGCGTGTCTACCGTATCTAGTTGTATCACCTCCATCACACTGCTCTGTACCTCGACCGCGTTATGTTTTGTGAGAAATGAGGAAGCCTAAACCCTCATGAGTGACAGTCATCCTTCCGTCCGAAGAGGGAGGCATGACTCTCCAGAAATCGTGGCTTCTGCTGTCCTAGCACTCCGCTGCCCGCCACCGCCACTTTGCTATGACCCTGTGACTGCTCCTCAGTTCTGCCGTCTCTGGTCTGCTCTGATGCCGTACTTCCCTCTCCCTCCTGATGTTTCTTAGGCATCCGTTCTATACGCCGTCCCGCAGAACAAGAGATGTGGGTTTCACAGACGTGCGGGAAGCTTTCCTAAGGTTATCTAGAGATGGGTAGTGCCTGTAGCAGTATGTGAGCATTACCACTCGGGGGGATGAGGGTATCTATAGCCACAAACATTCCGTCCAGGCCTGAGGGAGACTGGGTGACGCAGAGGGCCTCTCCCCATTCTCTTCCCCACTTCATTTGTTTCTGTGGAGGGAGCTGAGGGACGCGGGGCGTCTCAAATCTACCCTCAATCCTCGAAGAAGGATGGAGGGAGCTAGATGTAGTAAAAAACAGGTTGAGGGGGAGGATGGTTATATCCCACGTCCTCCGCTCCCAACAGGGAGCTCAGGGAGGTGAGTCAGGACGCGTAGGTCGCATCCCTCCCTGCCCGGGTTGCCTGGGCTGAGCCGCGGGAGTCAGTCAGGCAGCAGTAGGGAAGATGAGCGCAGCAAATAACGTTGTTGAGAACTATTAGGAGGGAGGAACCCAGGGAACAGGAGAGGAAGTGAGAGCAATGAAGGGTGGCAGAGATAAGGCGACATGAGGGGAGAGGGCGGAACACAGTGATGCATGTGGGAGGCGGGGTGTTCAGACTTGGGTAATTATCTTGGTAAGAAAGTTAGGGAGGTGATGATTGTGGAGGAACATTATGAGGGCTAGGGATGGTGAGGGAAGAGGTGAGATACGGCAAGTTGAGGACAGCACTGCCTGACTGTGAGTGTGGCCTGTGACCTCTCACCACCACTCGTATGTTGTGAGTGTGGCCTGTGACCTCTCACCACCACTCGTATGTTGTGAGTGTGGCCTGTGACCTCTCACCACCACTCTATGTTGTGAGTGTGGCCTGTGACCTCTCACCACCACTCTATGTTGTGAGTGTGGCCTGTGACCTCTCACCACCACTCTGTGTTGTGAGTGTGACCTGTGACCTCTCACCACCACTCTGTGTTGTGAGTGTGGCCTGTGACCTCTCACCACCACTCTATGTTGTGAGTGCGATCTGTGACCTCTCACCACCACTCTGTGTTGTGAGTGTGGCCTGTGACCTCTCACCACCACTCTATGTTGTGAGTGCGATCTGTGACCTCTCACCACCACTCTGTGTTGTGAGTGTGGCCTGTGACCTCTCACCACCACTCGTATGTTGTGAGTGTGGCCTGTGACCTCTCACCACCACTCGTATGTTGTGAGTGTGACCTGTGACCTCTCACCACCACTCGTATGTTGTGAGTGTGGCCTGTGCCCTCTCACCACCACTCTGTGTTGTGAGTGTGGCCTGTGACCTCTCACCACCACTCTATGTTGTGAGTGCGATCTGTAATCTCTCACCACCACTCTGTGTTGTGAGTGTGGCCTGTGACCTCTCACCAGCATTGTATGTTGTGAGTGTGATCTGTAACCTCTCACCACCTCTGTATGTTGTGAGTGTGACCTGTGACCTCTCACCACCACTCTATGTTGTGAGTGTGGCCTGTGACCTCTCACCACCACTCTATGTTGTGAGTGTGGCCTGTGACCTCTCACCAGTATTATATGTTGTGAGTGCGATCTGTGACCTCTCACCAGTATTATATGTTGTGAGTGTGACCTGTGACCTCTCATCATCAGTGGATCTTCTAAGAATATGAACAAAATATATGTCTGATGGACAATGACGAGGGAACTAAAAGACAACAGCTGAAGGCGATGGGTCAGCAGCTGGAGGCAGTGAGTCAGCAACTGAGGCAGTGGGTCAACAACTGAGGGCGATGGACCCGCAGCTGGAAGCAGTGGGTCAACAGCTGGGGCAGTGGGACAACAGCTGAGGGCGGTGGATCATCAGTTGGGGCCTGTGGGTCAGCAGCTGGGGGCAGTGGGTCACCAGGTGGGGTCCGTGGGGCAACAGCTAAGGCAGAGTATCAGCAGCTGAAGTCGTTGTGTCAGGAACCACATCACAGTAGGGGGGTCGTCAACCACCAAGGTGGTGGTGGTGGTGGGCATTGGGTCCCGCTCCCCCACCCTCCTCGCACGACCTCTGGCTATAAAACGACCACCATGGCCGTCGGTGATCGTCTGCCAGTACCAACATTAGCATCGCCCACGACCAACCTGAGCCCGTAATTATCATCTCTATGACTGGGGTTGCCTCCTGCATGTGGTATAGGGACGGGCGGGGACCTGCCAGTCCTTCCTTTCTCGTGCGTATTTTACTGAAGGTGGAGACAGAGAGAGAAGTACCGAGCGCAGATTTATCCCGTCTAAGGCTCTGTCATCTGATCCTGATGCTACGTGTGTAGGATGAGGAAAGGAGAATTGGTATGGGCACTATACCTTCTCAGCTACCGTTCCTCATCCTTGTATCCGACACTGGTACAAGCACAGAATACAAGTGCATATCGACCATTCACAAATGACACCAGAGATAGTATGGAAGTCCCATCGACTGGAGGCACTGAAGATCTGCCATCAAGTTATCAGGCAAGTCTGCCAGTGGGCCTCCTGGAGCAAGACCATGCTCGTCGGGGGGAAATATTCAGCACCTTCACCGCGGTTGGAACGAGAGAATTAGGTGATCTGCTAAGTATAAGGGTCAAACATAACATCACACCACGAAGGATCTTTCAAGGGTCACGGCATGATGATATGGAAAGACAATACCTTTGAGGAAAGCAAGAGAGGAACAGTCAAGCCTAAACATAATAGGTTGTGTCATGAGGAAATTTCAAAAGGAAAACAATGGAAAGGAAAGCAACAGAATCATTGAGGAGGTTATTCAGAGAAGTTACTCCTCCCCGTGTGGACTCCTGCCGTGTGCTAGCGTCACCTTACAGGACCGAAAAAACTATCGAACTGGATAACGTCTGAACTTCTGCAACAGGCAAAAAACTCTAAATAAAAGATTTAAAACATGGACGCGACAGATACATCGAAATATGCTCTTGGAAAATAGCTAAAGACGTAGGTCTTAACCTGTACCCAAAGATAATTCCCTGCTGGAATGATGGACTGCATAGAATATGCAATTTAGATCCCCTGAATAGATTTGCCTCGTCAGAAGGTAGGAATATAGCGTAAAACTCAGGGGCCCAACTTATTACACACTTGATTGAGAGCAGTTCCACGGACGCTTAGGAAGACACTGGAAAAGTACTTCGTTTCGAGTCCGGAGCTGACAGTTCCTACGCCTCCTTAGTTACATGACGAACTTACAGGTATCAGGTGTATGCCTGGCTGATCTTACCACGCTGGTCTCCTGAGTTTCTCATCTCTTCCACCATTCAAAATGACCCGTTGGTCTCTTGCTGTTTGAATTATATCTTACGTCTCATATATATTATTGGCTGACGGTTTGTCTGCTGAGGTGATTAAACACTGGACTGATCGTGAAGTCAGCAGGTCAGAGGTCAGTAGGTCAGAGGTCAGTAGGTGGTAGATGGTGGGTGAGCTGGTAACACCTATCTTTGTAGAAGCAGGTGAGGTGGTTGGATCACCACCTGGCTGATCCAGCAGGTGAGGTGGTGGATTATATCTTGGTTGATCCAGCAGGTGAGGTCATGGACCACCACCTGGTTGATCCAGCAGGTGAGGTCAAGGATTACCACCTGGCTGATCCAACAGGTGAGGTGCTGGATTACCACCTGGCTGATCCAACAGGTGAGGTGCTGGATTACCACCTGGCTGATCCAGTAGGTGACGGGGCATGGCTTACCATCTGCCTGACCCAGTAGATTGAGTCGTCTCTCTGCAGTAGATCCTGGCAGGTGAGGCGACCACAGCTCACCTGCAGGAAGGTCCACACGCCGTCAGACCTGTGCATGGACGTCGCCCTCTCCTGCTTGGTGGCTTGCACTCCCAGTGGCCCGGATGGGGCGTGTACCGTGAGGGGAGGACTGCGCCCGTTAGCGTGATGAAGCCAGCGGGAAAAACGGGTCTGTTTTACACTGGGATATTGTGGGTGTCTGGCTGCTGCCTGGGCGCTTTGATGCTGCTGCAGCGCTTGTGGCGCGCGCCCACGCCCGCCTGCAGTTATGTGTTCACACCAGGCGTGTGTGTGTGTGTGTGTGTGTGTGTGTGTGTGTGTGTGTGTGTGTGTGTGTGCGTGCGCGCGCGTATATGTCCCAGGTACATTATGCTGGTAGCTGTCCAGGTAAATTATACTACAATACACCCACGTATAATATAGTCACCCATGTATATAATATGCTCCCACGTATAATATAATCACCCGTGTGTATAATATGATAACCAGCTGCGTTCATTTTACATGATGTTGCCTAGTTACATCCACTGGCCAGGAGCCCCGCCACTCTCCCAGACACCTCACTGGTCACCTCCACCCACAACCTAACAGTCATATGCTACGTAGCTTGACCAGTCAGTCTGACCATCACCAACGGGAGGCGGTGGTCAGCAGAGCTGACTATACGAACAGTCACACACCACTGGCCAGAACTCAACACAACTGGCCAGAACTCAACACAACTGGCCAGAACTCAAGACAGCTGGCCACAGCTCAACACACTTTCCAGAACTTAACACAACTGGCCAGAACTCAACACAACTGGCCAGAACTCAAGACAGCTGACCACAGCTCAACACACTGGCCAGAACTCAACACAACTGGCCACAGCTCAACACACTGGCCAGAACTCAACACAAGTGGCCAGAACTCAACACAACTGGCCACAGCTCAACACAACTGGCCAGAACTCAACACAAGTGGCCAGAACTCAACACAAGTGGCCAGAACTCAACACAACTGGCCACAGCTCAACACAACTGGCCAGAACTCAACACAACTGGCCAGAACTCAACATAACTGGCCAGAACTCAACACAACTGGCCAGATCTCAACACATCTGGCCAGAACTCAACACAACTGACCACAGCTCAACACACTGGCCAGAACTCAACACAACTGGCCAGAACTCAACACAACTGGCCAGAACTCAACACAACTGGCCACAGCTCAAGACAGCTGGCCACAGCTCAACACAACACAGTTGACCTGAACCCGCTCCTCGGGGACAGATCTAAACATTTCCATATATTCGCCAAACATCCCAGAATGAAAAAAAGATATACAGTGATGGGAATATGAACGTCTAGCTTTACAAAGACGGAGAAAACATAGAAAATGGAAAAAAAAAATCATTCAGTCGTGAAGTCTTAACAGCTGCTGGTGGACTTGCTGTACGTGAAGGGGCGAGCCAAGCGATGACACAAACACCCAGTGCTCTTCTACACGCACGCAGGTCATAAGGAAATATTTCAGGGAGAGCATTATAGAGGAAGATGATTTGAGCAGACAGAATCAAACCACCTACATCACCTGGGACGGCTTGTATCTACAGCCGGAGGAACCTGCCTCCCACATCTGCTCCACCAGTTTGATCAATACCCTAGAAGCCATAGAGGAAGAAAAGCATGATGATATTATGGACACACACCTCACAAAGGTCTTTAATTAATAGAGTTGAGAAGTCCTTTTATATGAATTATGCATCAGGGAATAATTTTCGAAATGGGTTTGATGGATCTATAATTTTCTTAAAGATGACTCCCTTTATGATTAAAACTTTCGTCGCCCAAGGAAGTATGAAGGATCCGCCACTCTTCCTCTTACCTGACAGTCACAGTAACATTCAGTATACCTTCGTTCCATCTCATTCTAGTAACACCAGGATTATCATGGCTATCTCGCTGGCTGAGGTCCAGTGGACCTCTGAATTGAACTTGATATTAATAACTTAATACGATTTTCAACGAAGGAAATATTTTCAGTTCCTTCGAGAATTCAAGTGACGCATTGGCCACCAGACGGAAGCAATACGGGCCATTCAAAACACTAGAGATCAGACCATACAGCGCCTGGAACTGTCGACATCTGGAACAAGAAGTCTTTCCAACACTTAACACCTGGATCAGTGAAGACCTCGGCCTATCAGGACCTGGACAAGGGAACATACTGACCGGCCAGCACGTGGACCAGGCAATACAAGGACTAATTAGCACCTGGGCCAGTACGCACAGCACATTGAACCAGTCAACATCTACGCCCGTTAGTTCTTGCTCCCATCATTACTCAGACCAGTCAGTTCCAGGCTTGTGAGTACCTGGACCACTTAGCACATGGACCAGTTAGCACCTGGATGAATGAGTACCTGGAGTCGCGCAGCACCTGGACCCACACGGAAGGTTGATCAGCCACAAATCTGCCCAGCCTCATCAGGGCCATCGTCAAGTCTCGGATGTGTGTGTCTCCCTGAGGACGGCTCCTCAACCCTACCTAGGTGTCTGGAACCAAATCATCTCAACGCTCACACTCTAGTGCCGCGCTGACGTACCGAGAATTAATGAAGTGTTGAAGAATGCGAGACAAACAAAGACTACCTCACAGACACGTTATAAGGGTCTGTAGTTCACATGTTGAAATTTGTTTTACTTGACTTTTTCATCCCCATTGTTGCTGTTCCAGGCTGACGTAGCCCACTTAAAAGTTATGATGTTAATGATTTTGTGATCTGTTGCTGGAGTTGTTAGAGTCGTATGGCCTAAATTGTAGGTGGGAAGTTGAATGAGAGTTGTCATGTAGCGACAAGTGGGGTAAAGAAGGTGTAAAGAAAATCTGTGGCGAAGAACACCGAAGGGAAAAATGAAGGAGAAGAAACACATACGACATCAAAACCGAGGGAGCTTGATTATAGTTTGAAAGTTAAGTAAAGTTGTAAAGTTAAGGATTGTTGTAGGGCTGAGGAAACTTGTGAAGTTGGCGAGAGTTCTGAAGTAGTGGCTTCACACCTCGCCCACTCCCCCTTATCCCTCACACTCTTATCCTTTATTAAAACTTTCAGTGTAGGGTAGAGTGGCTGGCTGGTCCCCTCGCCCTTATCTCACCCCGGGGGTCAAACTTGTATCTCCCCTGGTAATAAACCACTTCCCCTCGGTAATGGAGGCAGGTGACCCACTTGTGTAAGCGAGGGTCACAGATTATTATAGTTGTCGAGGGTCACAGAGTGTGCCAGCCACAACCCATCTCGTGACCTGGTCCAGCTGTGTCCCCCTCGCGTGGACCCAGCCATCATGAACCCCCTCCCCTCACTCAGGGTAAGGAACCAGCTTCATGTTGCACTGATCCTCCACCTCCTCCAAGGTCCTTCCTCCTCTGTAAGTCAAGTACTATCTTCCCTAAACTGCCTCATCCACGCCCGTAGTCTTCTTAACTTCCACCGTTGTTGACAGCAGACATACGTCTGGTATTTGATGAGTATCGTCTGTGGTTACCCTGCTGTAATTCTGTGGTTCCAGACTGTTACTTTCATGTTTGCATAGTTTAGAACTTGCTCTCGTTACGACCACACAGCAGCGCCTTGTTCTTCTACCCTGGAACTTTTAAATCTATGTATAAGTGTTTTCTTGAATATATATATATATATATATATATATATATATATATATATATATATATATATATATATATATATCCTGCCTTGAAGAAACAGGGGATCATTGACAGGGAGGATAGGGTTAGGTTGGATGCCACGACCTGACGTGCGCAGGTCAAGTCAACCAGTGTGTCTTTAGAAAAGTTGATGTGTTCCTCACCTGGCGATGACTAGCGGGAACACTGCACAGAGCCTTTGTCCAGTGGTGTGTGGACTGTTGTTGTTGTGTGCTGGCGTCACTGTAGTGCCGGAGACCACTTGGTGTGATGTACCCAACCATTTTCTATTGTCAGGACTGATCCTGCCACACACACACACCAGCAGTGCTGGACGCAACACACACTCCTTCACGAGGATGAGAATCCTCAGCCACCACGCGAGTGGCCACCTTGTTGACCACGTCCAGGACCCTCCTAGGGTTCAGTGTGGATATCGTGGGGGGAAAAGTGGAAGGTAAAGAGGTGCTAAGACAGACTCTGCTCACCGGTAACCCCTGAGATCCTGGCCAGTAAGGTACTGTTGGCTGTCACCAAGTATGGAGTTGATTATGTATATTTATTTATTTATTATACTTTGTCGCTGTCTCCCGCGTTAGCGAGGTAGCGCAAGGAAACAGACGAAAGAAATGGCCCAACCCACCCACATACACATGTATATACATACACGTCCACACACGCACATATACATACCTATACATTTCAACGTATACATATATATGAATACACAGACACATACATATATACACATGTACATAATTCATACTTGTTGCCTTTATTCATTCCCGTCGCCACCCCGCCACACATGAAATGACCCCCCCCCCCCCCGCACGCGCAAGAGGTGGCGCTAGGAAAAGACAACAAAGGCCACATTCGTTCACATTCAGTCTCTAGCAGTCATGTGTAATGCACCGAAACCACAGCTCGCTCTCCAACTCCAGGCCCCACAAAACTTTCCATGCTTTACCCCAGACGCTTCACATGCCCTGGTTCAATCCACTGACAGCACGTCGACCCCGGTATACCATATCGTTCCAATTCACTCTATTCCTTACACGCCTTTCATCCTCCTGCATGTTTAGGCCCCGATCGCTCAAAATCCTTTTCACTCCATCCTTCCACCCCCAATTTGGTCTCCCAATTCTCCTCGTTCCCTCCACCTCTGACACATATATCCTCTTGGTCAATCTTTCCTCATTCATTCTCTCCATGTGACCAAACCATTTCAGTACACCCTCTTCTGCTCTCTCAACCACACTCTTTTTACTACCACACATCTCTCTTACCCTTTCACTACTTACTCGATCAAACCACCTCACACCACTTACTGTCCTCAAACATCTCATTTCCAACACATCCACCCGCCTACTTACAACCCTATCTATAGCCCACGCCTCGCAACCATATAACATTGTTGGAACCACTATTCCTTCAAACATACCCATTTTTGCTTTCAAAGATAATGTTCTCGCCTTCCACACATTCTTCAACGCTCCCAGAACCTATATATATATATATATATATATATATATATATATATATATATATATATATATATATATATATATATATATACACACACACACACACACACACACACACACACTTGCCTTTCCAGAAAAGATTTCCAGTTTTATCATAGAAGCATCTCTCGCCACTTATATTTTAGGATTTCTGTAGACAGACGGCTTTCACCTGGGTGAAATATAACCTCACTTGAATTTCAATTTTTGTAAAGCTTTCTCCTTTGCT